>NW_017386106.1:9483-150808 GCF_000237925.1 Schistosoma mansoni | reverse complement strand
AAGACGAAACGGTCGTCCAGTGCTTCCAGGTTTACCATGGTGGTCTTGGTTTAATTGACTCACACTTTCAACTATGAAAATACTGAAATCTCCACAAAACCTCTTCTGATTTTACTGAATTGTTGTTGCTAACGTTCCGTTTGTTTTTTTATATCTCAGACAATGCATTTCCCTTTGTATTAATATTAATATCTCCATTGAATTTTTACCAGTTATCCCCAAATGGAATCCAAAAGAAAGAAAAAACAGATGGATTTATTGCCATCAGTGAAATTGACAAACATTGTGCCTTTCATTGAACCATCATCTTGATCCATTTCATCTTGAACAAATCTTCATTTTATTCATTCATTCAAATTAAAGGGTATTCATACAAGTGGAATCAATAAAATTGATTTTTTTTTCCGTACCGGTAGATACCTCCCTCGTTCTATTGATAGAAGAATTCAAAGTAGTAATGAATAGTTCTGTTATAACTTGTGACCGAATGGATGCCAAGTTAATGTATAACGTGATAAGACCGCCAATTAGAGAGAAGTGATTTTATCGATTGGAACAGTGATACACGAAAACCGTATGGGCAGACTTGAGCACTACTCGGTCCTGCTATCTCCCTAGCCCAGCTAGTTAAGTCCAGAACACCAATATAGAGCCTCTGCAATATAAATCATTATTCTCAAACATACTGGGTTTATATATCAAACAAACTGACCACATCGTGCCATAAAATAGGGAAATGACATTTGTACAAGATTCAGCTAAATGTGGCTGTGAATAGGGGGAACAGTAATTAATGGACTAGGGATAACTGAAGAATGGTAAACCGTATAATAATAGTGTATGGGTCATGAAATAAAATGAATCCATATTATCCTACACCAATCTTTGTTTTCGCTCTCTTCAAAATAATAAAGAGGACTATGAGAATGGGTTGCTACTCTTAGTAAAAATGTGATTATTATAGAAGGGGTTTGTAGAGAATGTTGCATTGTCATAGATTATATCATCTGTTGGTCTAAGGTAGACTAAATCATTGAAAAGTAGGAAACACTGGACAGATAATATCTGTACAATACTTAGCCAAATATGGCTGTGAATAAGGGGAATATTAATTAATGAACTAGGGATAACTCAAGAACGGCCAATCGTATAATAGTTCATAGGTCAAAATAAAGCTTATGAATATGACTAGTCTATTTATTTAACAATTATACAATGAAAATATATGCATGCTACTGGTTCATAAATGAATCCCAAAGTTACCATTCATTATCCTTATCGGGGTATAAAAAGTTTTTCTATTTAGATTATGGTACAGGATACCATAAAGCGCTAGGTTACTTGTTTAAACATACAACGCTTTTCAACTTTCAATATAAGATAATGGGAAGATATAATCCCTATACAAAATTAAAAAAAAAGTGAATGAATACTTGAGCTTTATTGTTTTAATATGTATTTAGATGTTTGAAGTCAACTTTGAATCAATCAACCTAAGTTGTTACAGATTCTGCTTATCCATTCAATAATCATTTCATTAACAGTTGATCATGATTTTATGAAGAAATAGTGGACTAAAACTGAGTTGGAATTTAAACTGTTGAATGAGTGGTTACTAAGAGTCATAAAATAATCAGGGTCAGTAAGATAACTTATAAATGCTCATAAGCAAAGTTATGGACGAGTTTCAGATTTTTAAACCATTTTGTGTTTGAAAACAATTTACCATGAAAGTAGTTAAACTATAACGGGCTCATCTATTATGCAAAGACTTTTAATTTTTTTAGTCTTATGACAAGTTTCGTAAATCTTGAAATTCTTCCCAAAGAAACTCGCTAGTTAGCTTGAACTGGGTTTCTTTCTGGATCATTAATAACTCCTCAAAAAGCTGTATTCTTTACTTTCTGATTTACGCACTCCTGTCAACTCCAGTGGAACATATGATACAACCAGAAATCTCCAACCTGTTCTGTTCATGACTATTCTTTCAAGTGGTTTCCGAGTACTTACTTATGCCTGTTACACGTCGTGGAGGGGCATAGGCAGCCCACTAACACTCTCCATCTAACCCTGTCCTGGACCATCCATTCTCCTCGTTTTCAGTTTCCGTTCATCCTTTTCATGTCTGCTTCTAATTCCCGAGATAGTGTGTTTTTTGTCCTCCTCTTTTCCGTTTCCCTTCAGGATTCCAAGTGAGGGTTTGCCTCGTGATACAGTTTAGTGATTTCCTCAATGTATATCCTATCCATTTCCAAAGTCTTTTCCAGATTTCCTGCTCGACTGGAAGCTGGTTTGTCTTCTGCCGCAGTAGGCTATTGCTAATGGTATTTGGTTTTCAGATGCTATTCATTTTTTTCGACGTCAACCACCGATACTCAGTACAATGTGCTCTTTGATCTATCTTTTCTCCCCCAACATTAACAATTCCAATTTGGGGCTTTCCTCAAGTTGCAGTTTGATGATTTCTTTAGTGTGTGTCCCACCCACCCTCAGTACCTTTTATAATTTCCTCTTCAGCTGGAATCTAGTTTTTCGCACTCATACTAGGTTGTTGCTGATGGTCTACGAACAACGGACATTCAGTATCTTTTGAAGACAACTGCTTATAAATACCCGTCAGTTTTTGATGAAGGTTGTAGCAGTTCACTAAGTTTCAGCTCAATACAATAGAACTGTCTTGACGTTTGTATTGAATATTTTTACCTTAGCGTTTACTGACGGTTGTTTTGAGTTCCAAAAGTTCTACGATTATGAGAATAATGAGCTTGCTATCCGAATATATCCCTTTTTATCTGAATCACGTCCTCATGGCTTATCGATGATGCTGCTCATATATGTAAAGACTTCAATCGCTTCCAGAGATTCTCCATCAAGTGTGATCTGATTAGTGGTCGATGTGTTGATGCTTCTTCTCTTGTATGTGTCAAGACCTGCTGTTGCAAAGGCCGTTGCTCCAGTGACTGAGTACATCTGAATTTGTTGATGTGTATGGGAAAGAAGAGCTAGGTCGTCTGCAAAATCCAAATCATCTAGGTGGGTCCAAGATGATTATTGTAATCCGTTCTTCCTCGCAGATGCTGAGGTCTTCACAGTCCAGTCGGGCACTAAAGAAAAGAGATGAGAGACAGAAGTAGTGTTGTGATGGTCGATATTCAGTACTATCCCTAAGCTTCGTATATTGTTCGTCTTGATAACCGTTACTCGACAACGTCCTAACGATGTATAAATCAGAAGACGAATACGAACGGTTGATCGCGTTTATTACTGAACCACACACAGTTATCCAATATTACAGACACGTCAAGCAAACATGAAAGGACAGTGCCGTAGAGCAGGCGAGTGAGTGTGAGAGCCGAATGAATGAGTAAGCGTGTACAGTACGGTGTAGCGTAGTGCAGAGCAAAGAGCAAGCAAGGCAGGTAGTAAACAGGATAAAAATGTACATATATATATAAGCGGAAAAGCATGAATCATCGGGTCAAATAAGCGAATAATAATAATGCTAGCGGAATGAATACATGCGTAGGCAGTAAGCAATGTTCAAGCGTATATAATAAAAGTACAATGGTATAGCTAGTTATTATTGTATGGATGACTGTCCATTAAATAAGTTAACAAAAGGACTTAGCTGAATTAGATGTAAACAAACTCAATTGTATCTGAGTTGCTATAATAGATCCCCCCCAGCAAACATGGATACAAAATAGTGTCTGTGTTTGCGAATAAAAAAAAAGGTTAAACTTAACAGGACAGTAAATATCTAAATTTATGAAATTAAGATGTATGGTAGAACTATCGTGTGGATTACTACAAATACGTGTAAGTTTGAGTTCGTATATGTCCGTGAGGCCAGATAAAATAACAGATCAAAATAGTGTGTTAGTGTTTTTAGAGGTTTATATACATTGACATTGGAATATGCAAAATTTGTTGACTATAATAATAGATAAATTAAAGTTTTCGATGTACACATACAAAACGAAGAGAAAAGAAATTTACATCTGAAGATGCGAAAGAAATTATTAGTTCAAAATCGTAGCTATGTATCGTTGAGGCCATCTTACTCTTCGACCATATCTTGTCGTTACTGGTTTCTCTTCGTTTTTGTTCGTCGATGTCGTTGATGATTGAGACTCACGTTACGGTGACTCGACGATTTTCGAATGATCTGTATGTACTGGCTGACCGTCAGTTTCGATAAAAGCTGGTTTGACTCGGTCTATGCTAATTACATCCGTTTTTCCGGCTTTATCTACTGTAATAGTTTTGTCATTTCTTCTAACAACTTTAAATGGACCATCGTAAGCCGGTTGTAAGGGACGCTGCACATTATCCCTTCTGATAAACACATGGGTACTGTCGTTCAGTTGTTTTGGTATGTACACACGTTGTTGATGTTGCCTCGGAAGTGTTACTCTTAGATTACTCATATGCTGCTTTAGACGTTGTACATAGTTGGCTAAATCAGTTGGAACACTTTTACTTGAGGTGAAAAACTCTCCTGGAGGACGTAAAGTCGTTCCATAAACCAACTCTGCTGGGCAACATCTTATATCTTGTTTAATTGTTGATCTTAAACCTAACATGACTAATGGGAGCTTGCTGGCCCAATCATTATTGCTAATAACAGATGTAAGAGAGGCTTTGAGTTGCCGATGTAATCTTTCTACCATACCATTCGCCATCGGATGGTAGGATGTTGTCCGAATACGCTTGATTCCTAGGAGTTCAGTGAGTTGTTGAAAGAGGTGGCTCTCAAATTGGGCTCCTCGATCGGTTGTAATATGTGCAGGCACACCATAATGAGAGATCCAATGCTCTACTAAGGTTTTGGCTATAGTTTCGGCCGAAATGTCTTTTATGGGTACTGCTACAGGCCATCGCGTAAATCTATCAATGCAGGTAAAAATATAACTAAAGCCGTTTGAAATCGGCAGCGGTCCTACAATGTCAATATGTATATACTCAAATCTGCCATCCGGATGACGAAAAGGACCTATTGCAGAACTGGTGTGACAATGTACTTTAACTTTTTGGCATTTTTTGCAAGTTTGCGTCCAATTACGAACATCCCGGTTCATACTTGGCCATACAAAACGTTCGCTGATTAATTTGATCGTGGCCTTTATCCCAGGATGTGTTATGTTATGCATAGTGTCGAAAACCTTTCGTCTTAGAGGCTTCGGAATAAATGGTCTTGGTCGGCCCGTAGAAATATCGCACATAATACTCACGTTTTCGATTGAAGTTTCTTTTAGTACCAGAGAGGTTTTATTGTCAGACTTCAGTCTGTTTAACTCGACATCTATATTTTGTAATTCTGCTAATTCGTGATAATCGATTTCGGATTGGACGAGAGTGTTTATCATCGTTCTTGATAGTGCGTCGGCTACTTCGTTTTCTTGGCCTTTAATATATCGTATATCAGAAGTGAACTAGGAAATAAACTCTAACTGTCTGATCTCCCTCGGAGAGTAATTATCTTGCTTTGCGCTTAGTGCGTTCGTGAGTGGTTTATGGTCCGTGTAAACAGTAAAATTTATGCCTTCTACCATATGTCGAAAATGTTTTATTGCCAAGTAAATTGCTAGTAATTCTCTTCCGAAAGTACTATATCTCGTTTGTGTAGGATTCAGTCTCTTTGAGAAGAATGAAAGCGGTTCCCATGTGCCATTTACTAACTGTTGTAAAACAGCTCCTACCGCCACATTCGATGCATCTGTCATGATAGCTAATGGTGTTTCGCTCTTTCTTCCAGCTAGTGTCGTCTTTTTGTTGAGTGCCTTCTTGGCGTTCTCGAAGGCTTGTATTGCCTCTGCTGATAATCGGAATGTCCGTGAGTGTCCCCGTAACGCATCGGTCAGTGGTTGAAGTATTGCCGCACAATTCGGAATAAAACGTCTGTAATAATTTATTAGTCCCAGAAATCGTCGTAATTTCTTCTGTGTATCGGGCAACGGATAGTCTCTGATGGTATCGATTTCTGTAGAGATTGGTGTGTTACCATGTGTCAAAGGAACTGTAAGGATCCTTTTCCAAACTCACACTTCTCAATGTTTATGGAAATACCATGATCTCTTAGTCGCGCGAATAATTGCCGTAGTTGTTGTATGTGCTCGTCCATAGTGGAGCTGGCTACTAGTAAATCGTCTATGTATGTGTATACTTCAGGTAAGCCTCTGATGACCTGGTCAATAAATCGTTGAAATGTTCGTGCTGCATTAGTCAGTCCGAAAGGCATGCGTAAGAATTCATATAGCCCAAAAGGGGTTGTTACCGCTGTTTTTGATATGTCCTGTGGAGCGACCGGGATGTGATAATACGCTCTAACTAAGTCAATCTTCGAGAATACTGTAGCACCTTCTATACTGTAGGTCAAATCATGGATGTGTGGTATAGGGTATCTATCGGCCATTGTTTGCTTATTAAGTGCTCGATAGTCCCCACATGGCCTTAATTCTCCGTTCTTTTTCGGAGCCATGTGTAATGGGGATGCCCACGGGCTGTTCGAAGGCCTTATTATGCCTAGCCTCATTAACTTGTCGAATTCCTTCTTTGCTATTGCTAGCCTTTTTGGGTCTAATCTTCTTGGCCTTGCATTAACAGGTGGCCCGTTGGTTACAATATGGTGTTGTATAGAACGCTTGAGATCCGTTTTACTGTAAGTTACTTTTAAAAGCTCTGGAAACTCATTTAACAATAATTTGCGTGGGTCGTTGCGGCTTTTATCTACCACTAGATTCATAGAAACAGATTCTGTAAGTGTTCCCCTAATGGAAGTAGTATGAGTACCGTTTATGAGTATGTGGCTCCGTGAGTCTACTAGTAAATCGAAATTGCATAAGAAATCGATGCCTATTATAGGTACCGATACGTCTGCTATGACAAAATCCCAGCGGTATGTCGCGCCTCGTTCGAGATTTAAGGACAACATTCGTTTGCCATATGTTTTGATATCTGATTTATTCGCCGCTTTTAGAACTAATGACGTGTTAAGGTTTCTTTTGTCGTCACATACTGGGGGTACTACGCTAATTTCAGCTCCCGTGTCCACCGAGAATTGAGTGCCTGTCATTCGGTCTTGTACATAAAATAGGCGGCTGTTTGAGGGCTTTATGTTTGCTGCAGGCGTTGCCATGGACAACCGAGGGTACCGCTTACTTGCCGTGCTAAATCTACAAGGTTGTAAGCATTTTCTTGCTCTGTAACCATACATTTGATGATACCAACATATCAGCGGAGTTGCGCGTCTTCTGGAAGCTGATCGGCTTCTCCCGCGCGTGCCATCTCGTGATAATTTTCGTGGTCTCTCGCTCTGGGTTAACTCTGTGAGTTTGCGGCATAAAACATCTATCTCCTTCTGCAGAGTACTGATTCTATCGTCTACTGTCACGCTGTATGATTGAGGGCTTGCTTGCTTTGCTCTTTCGTATACTCTATCAGCTATTTTCGCTATGTTGTCTATGTCAGCGTCAGTATCTCCAACAGCTAAGATTTGCTGAATACTGGACGGGAGTCGGCGAAGCCACAGTTGATAAAATAAGTTATTGTCCATTTTTCTATCACCTAGTAGACTTTTCATATGAGTTTTTAACTGTGATGGAGTTCTATCCCCCATTTGTACCTGGTTGAGAAGCTGCTCAACAGCTTGTTGGTCACTTAGTGCGACTGCTTTAATTACTGCCTGCTTTAGTACATCGTATGGTCTTTCAGTATCCGGTTTAGATAACGCCTCTCGTACGCTTTCTGCTACTTCGTCTGGGAGGAGAGTGCTTGTGAGGCCGAATTTATCTCTTTGTAGGTTACTACGACTGGCCAGAAAATAGTTTTCGAGTCTAATGAACCACAGCTGAGGGTCGGTGATCTTAAAAGAGGGGACTGGAAGGTTTAGAGTTCTCACGGACGAAGTTTGCTGTACACTTGACATAGTGTTTTCGGAAGACATGCTTACAAAAAAAATTGTGAGTAGTACACAAATATGATGTAAATCTCACAAAGTAAAAAGGACGAACAAAAACAATGATAATAATAAATGGTACAATTTATAAAATGGAACAGACTTACTAAATTGCTCCAATATATCAATTGTTTGTGAATGATCGTTATTTAGTATGAATATACTCGTAGTTCAATGTTTGTGAGTTAGGATATAATAAATCCACAATTATGATTATGACACAGATAATAATCCGATTTGAGACGCAGCGCTTTGAATTTTTGGGATTAGATTATATCGTCGAAAATTGTTTTGTGATCGCTCGGCGTGGCTTCCAATTCTGTGGTGGTCGATATTCAGTACTATCCCTAAGCTTCGTATATTGTTCGTCTTGATAACCGTTACTCGACAACGTCCTAACGATGTATAAATCAGAAGACGAATACGAACGGTTGATCGCGTTTATTACTGAACCACACACAGTTATCCAATATTACAGACACGTCAAGCAAACATGAAAGGACAGTGCCGTAGAGCAGGCGAGTGAGTGTGAGAGCCGAATGAATGAGTAAGCGTGTACAGTACGGTGTAGCGTAGTGCAGAGCAAAGAGCAAGCAAGGCAGGTAGTAAACAGGATAAAAATGTACATATATATATAAGCGGAAAAGCATGAATCATCGGATCAAATAAGCGAATAATAATAATGCTAGCGGAATGAATATATGCGTAGGCAGTAAGCAATGTTCAAGCGTATATAATAAAAGTACAATGGTATAGCTAGTTATTATTGTATGAATGACTGTCCATTAAATAAGTAACAAAAGGGCTTAGCTGAATTAGATGTAAACAAACTCAATGGTATCTGAGTTGCTATAGTGTCTCACATCGGTCTTCACTTAGAATGTTATTCAGAAGCTGCCCTTGCATTGTAGTCCGTCGTCAGACTTTCATAGAGAAACCGTGTAGTTCAAACCTTATTATCTCGTTATGTAGTCATTATAGCACTTGAAGCTAGGTCGATCCTTGATATTGCCCACGAAAAGTGTAAATTTTAAAAGTGATCTTCACTCTTAAAGTTTTCAGTACAACCTTATAGACTTGCAGATATCCCCCTACGTTCACTATTACTGAACTTCTCACTGTGTTAATTGTTGAATGTAAATTTTTCTAACGAGATCATATAAATATATATCCTTCATGCGCGCACTACTAAGAATAAACGCGCAGTATTCTAGGAGTGGTCTAACACAAACTTTGTACAGTAAAATACGTGATTCATTGTTAAAAAGGTTTCGAGTTATTTAACCTGTAAGACGTTGAGACTTGGAAGTCTGTTTCAATATCTGTTCTGTAAACAAAATGTCATAGGAGTACGTAAGTCCTAAGTCTACTAATGTATGTAACCTAGATAACACTTCACCATTTATGGTAAAATCGAGGTCGAATGATGTATCACCAAATATGTCCATCCACATTTAGCTGTATTAATCTCCAGCTGCCAATTTGAGCACCACTGTGCTACCTTGTCAAGCTCC
Organism: Schistosoma mansoni; assembly: GCF_000237925.1. NCBI lineage: Eukaryota > Metazoa > Platyhelminthes > Trematoda > Strigeidida > Schistosomatidae > Schistosoma > Schistosoma mansoni. The sequence continues at coordinate 141,337 of NW_017386106.1, read as the reverse complement.
GTGCTGATGAAATTTTGGATATTGTTCAGCTCGTGTGGAGAAAATGAATACACTACTCTAAGATCATCTGCTGAAGAAGGGGCTTACCCACACAAAAAAACACTCACAAATATCATTGATAAAAACTAAAAAGAGCAAATGGCCTAAGACACTACCTTATATTACACCACTTCTAACAAGGACAGCGTTCGACAATGAAGAGTTCACTTCAACTATTTGATGTCGCTTGCTGAGGAAGGAATCAAACCAACCAAGCAAACGGTTTTGAACCTCAGAAGACGCAAGTTTACCTATGAGAAGTTGGTCGTTGACCATGTCGAGGGCTTTAGAAATGTCCAGGTATAGGATTAATACTAGACATCCTTGGCCATGAAGTCGTTTGACTTAAAATAACCTTCCTGTAGTTGTCTTCTTTTATTACGATATTTAGTTGGTATACATAATTCGTAAGGTTTGCTAAACCTGTATGCTTTAATTGGTGCACAGGAATGTAGACAAGAGTTGACAGTCAAATAGATTTTGTTGATGAAATCCATGAGACTATTAAATGAGAAACATTCATCCCAGTCTGAGAGTTTGATCAGTGAGCGCAAGAGGTCCCTGTCAGTATGCTTATAATCTCTATATTGACAGGTTTTTTTGAATTGGTCGGTTATTAGAGGGATAGATAGGGAGAGCACAAGCTACTATCTTATGGTCACTGCTTTCAGATTCGTTGTATACCTGTACAGATAGTGGGATGACATCTCTACTAAATATTAGATCAAATATATTATCACCCCTTGTTGGGGTACGAACCCACTGTGACCAACACTGTAGGTTAAGGATTGCCGAAAATTCATCATTTCTCGACTGACGACTACCGGTACTTCAGTTAACCCCAGGATAATTGAAATCTCCAGTGGTAACCTCGGCATTGAAGTTTAGAGCAGGTGCATGTATCAATGCATTGATAATGAGACCATTCACATTATCCGAAACATCAGGAGCTCTTTATTTGCATCCTAGGAGTAAGCTATGATTCAGAGTGTTGATTGATATCCAGACCGATTCAGGCAAACTAATCAAGACACTGTCTTCAACATTATTAGTTGTTAGGGTAACTAAAGCATATATAAGACAACCACCTCCTCGCTTAGCTTCTCTGTCACAGCGATAGAGCCGGTATTTCTGGATATTTAATTCTGAATGAGATACTACATGACAGCACAATGTTTCTGTGATAAGTATGAAAGAAGACTTGTTTAGAAAAACTAAGGTTCTCAAGGCTGAAGTTTTGTTCAGAAGTGGACGTGCATTAATAAGTAATAAGTTTAACAAAGGAGTATGTAGTGTAAAAAAAACCGAGAGCTTTCGTATAGATGGTAAGTGTTCTAGATTTTCCTGGACTATGGTTTAATGTGTTCGATTGATAGTACGGGCTATGTCTTGAACAAATGTAGTGCTAGTGGGACCAGGGATTTCTGAAGGCCAAAAAATCATTATTTTGACAAGGTGAATTAATTTGTTGAACTTGACTTGGTATACAGTTAAGAAAGGCACCTGCTACTTGAGGTTGAGTTGATGGTGCGTAACCTAGTATTCCATCTTGCTCATTGGGAAAGTAATGGGAATAGTTGCGTCACACAGGTTTAATATTTAAAACATTTGAGGGTAACCATGGGGCACGTTGGTTCACTGCGGTCTGTCTAATATTATGCCTGCCTACATAACGGTTTTAGTGGCCGTCTTGTGTGACGTTTGAACAAATTGTGGTCTTATAACCTCCCCTACGATGAGTAGGATGAAGCATGGTTTCGGGAGGTATATTTTCGTTTGGTAGGGCCATTGTAATATTTTTGGCATTTGGTCTAGAATTTGAAGGTTTTTGTATATACTTCCTTTTTACCTGGTATAGACTTTTTAGTTTTAACAGTGTTTTTAAGAGCCTTTACATTAGAACTAGGTGTTTGTTTATGGACTTCTAATGTCACACTGGAAAATATCAGATTAGTGTCTCCATTAGATATACATTGGTTATCTGATATCACTACAGTCATAAGAGGTATACTAGCACTCTTCATTGTTAAATCAGTGTACTGGCTGACAGGAGAAAGATTAGCTGCACCAGTGGGTTCAACAACTGAGGCAACAAAGTTTGTTTTGATCTCAACAATGTCATTTTCGTTTAAGGTACGCTTTGGCAGATAAGTCTTTCGGACACTTTCAACCGTTCAGCTAATAAATGGGAATTGAATCTAAACAAGATAGGGCACGAGTATTTCTGGTGCTTTTTATGAGGTCGAATACATTGGTATGGACTATCTTGGAGGTTAGCTGCCTTTAATATAAAATTCCTTACAGATTTGATGGCGAATTTGTCAGATATGTTATAGATAATCAAGTTATTTCGAGAGATTATTCGTTTAGTAACTTCGCTAGCGATAAAATCGATAACCGATTCTACTTTGATCTTGCCTTCAAGTTCCACAGGAGCCACATCCTTTGAAAATAGCAGTTTAAGGGGCGATAATGTCTTTAGTTCTTGCTTAAGATCATCATGCTGTATAAAAGAGCCCACAAGTGACTCCATTTTAGAACGCATATCGCTTAATTGCTAATAGATAGTGTCTAATTCACCCTTAATGTTGTCGATACTTTTAGATCTTGAGGTAGAACTCATTATTAAATTAGAGACTGAGTCATTCAGCAGCAGGTGTGGTATACGTCCACTCCGAACATTATCTGATTCAAAAGGAGTTGCAGAGCATGAGGTATAGATAATGACAGAATTGTTATTATCTGATGACTGAACAGAACAAATAGAATCTTCTACAAAATTTAATGATTAAGATGAGAACAGCTTACTTAGCTTCAAAACTATATTTAATTTGACATAGTTACGAATCAGAAAGTGTCTCAAAAAGTAACGTTTATTCGGAAATGACGTCTTTCATAAGGAATGAAGATCTGTGCCAAAAACATGGGATGCACTCATTCTGAAGAGCTTCATTGTAAAGAGAACTCTGGGGAACTATTCTCAACGCTCGTTTTGTTTGGTTTTCGTGACAGGAAACTACGACTTTGTTTCAAATATAGCCTTAAAGACGCTACAGATATTCGAAGTTTGACAATGCTTTTATACTTAACACATTTATAAGTGGAGTATAATAACCCAATGAAATCGGAAGTCAGAAATGAGGGGATTCAAAAACATATTTGGAAGGCTACAGATACATCGTGAAGCGTTTGGTCTAAGTTGGCTAGCATTTGGAATGAACATGAAGCTCAGTATACCCGCTCGTGATCTGATGCATGAATGAGCGCTTACAAGAAAGGGTATATCCAGTAAGACTAATGAAGTTGGAACCAATGCTGTAAACTTAGAGGGTTATTAAGTTCAGGATTTATTCACCGCTAAAGTCCCTTCTGGTCACAAGTTGAGTAACAACCTCAACCCATTTCGGTAGCCCTTACATCCTAAAATCAATGCGTGTGTCGGCTTTCCGGTCACAAAACCTATTATATAATAGAACAAAAATATAGATTTAAAAAGTTCTAACTTTGCTATGATCGTAATAAAGCTTTTTTCATCGATGAAGAAGCTACCTTGAACCATTGTTTAAGTTCATTAAAATATTTAACAGCCTGCAATAAACATTTGCGCTATTTTAACCACGGTCATACGATGGTCGCTCTCTGGATTCTGATTTTGTGTTTGCATTTATTTTACATCGTCAACGCATCAGGTCTGCCAGATAATCACCAAACCATATGGGCTGAAATATCTTCCAATACTACGTTCTGTTGCAACTTAACATTCAAAGGTATTTCTGCTTCATTTTAGAATAAGCATTTAATTTACTGTATCAAAATCTGTATAGAAAGTTCTTTGGGTCATCAGTTGAAATATTTGAGCATTCTTAAGAAAGTGATGATCTCGTTTCTTTCCGTTACTTTGACAAAAAATATTGTTTCGGTATGTTAGGCTTTCAATGTTCCTACACATAACGTTTCCAAACTGGCTCAACAATGTTGTCCAAAAAGTCCACTTCTGATAAACCAAACGCAAAGGCTTAAATGACTACTTGATTCGTGTTTTCAGGTGTGGGGTTAAAATCCTGTGTAGTTGAAATCAATGCATTGCTTGTTATGTGTGCATTAACCCATACTTTCCAACGAAGCACGACTAGGTACTAGATCAAAGTAGATAGTGAAGAAGTGAAAACAATGTCAAATGTGCTGAGAAAGCTGTAACTTTGGGGATTCGTCATGAGAAAAAAATGTATTCACTGATGAATAATAATACCTGAAATATATGCAAGTATGAAAAGTGAACAAAGCAACATCACTGTGAAGGACTGTGCTGTGAGATGAACACTTTACAGAGGATATTTGTCCCTTGACAGATTTTTGTGTGCATTTAACCAAAAATATTTCACACTCAATAAGCAGCATATTTTTCAATTCTGTACTTTTTCACTCCTGACAGCTAATATATTCAAGTTTCTAAACTGCCAAGCAATAAGATTCACTCAAATGATTTTTATTGCTTGCTTAATCAGTTGAAAAGGTTCATAGTACTCCACAAATCGGTATTTAGATACCCTTAACGACTTAATCTAGGACAGATATCACGTTTTTCGTGCATTTCTCTATGCTTTTCAGAATCAGAAGCATTGCAGTTGAGAGTGAATGACCAACGAATTTGTTCTTCAGTTAAAAGACCTGGCAAAGATATTAGAAGATATATTTCCCCATCAGCCAAAGCCTGGAATATCAACGAAACAGTCAAAGATGATATCTGTTTGACAAAAACCAATAATAATCCTGACGAAATAGAAAATCCTCCCCAAATTATCTGTGAAAAATCTGCAGATGAGGGTCTGGGAGAAACTTTGGAGAAAAAATCTATTATTTTAAAGTTTTACGGTAAGTTAATAAAGGACTGAAATAGCTTATAAGTGATTCATTTGTCAGTGAATGTAAGCATTCTTAAAATATGATACATGTACTCATGTGACTCATTTTACATTTTGCCACCATAAAACTTGTCAGACTTGTCACCCAAAGATGCGAATGTTTGCCTCACAAACTCATGTAAGAGGTGCTTTTTCATAAGTTTTGTATTCATTCACTTTATAACGACGTGTGTTCAAAGTAAGATTGTTAAAGACCAGTCAGACTTTCAGTGAGCTTTGGTTTCTCAAATAAGTCCATATCTTACGCATCGCGATCCGCTAAATGCACTAATTTTCCAATATATAGGCTATACCGATCATATCAAAGTAACTTATCCATTATTCACAGTTATACAATATACCCTTGTATGCCAGGGTAATTTTACACTGGTTTTCAAGAGAACCGGACACCATCCAGACTTTCACGTGACAACCCAAACAGTACAGCTCAATCCCGTTCAACAGGAGAGCCAGACACCGCCCAGGCTTAACCATTATACTTGATGAATTTTTAACTCTTTAAGACTTAATACATTCACAGTATACCAAGACTGGTTTGGTTTTAATAAATAAAACCTTTGTGTCACTTCAATTTAAACAGATAGGTCAGGGATTAGTTGACTAACTAAATGCCATAGTAGGTTTGTATTAAGAATTTCCAGGGGTCTTTGTACTTTACCTGATATCATTTTGCTTTCAAATACGTCATTACGTTGTCACAATCCGGGATTGTGTGAAGGGTAAAAAACTAACAAGTTGAGAAAACATCTCTCATAACTTTGCTGAGCAATAACTGAGGTCGTACGTAGTGTATAGAATTATTCGTTTTAATGAGATCTCGAAAGTTAACGGTAGAAACCTCCAAATAACATCCATCGATACTAACTATATAGCCACCAGTAAAATCATACATCATTCGATGCTGTTCAGCTCCCCATGATTCTTTAATTTCTGATACGATACATATAATATTAATCGACAGACCGTCTTGAACTCAAGTTTCATGTGGCTTGTCACCAGTTAGTAATATGAATTTTCATCCTTTGAGGTGAGAATTTTCCTTTGAAAATCTGAGTTGACAATATTCAGTCTAACAGTGAAAATGTCATAGTTTTCCTCTTAACCCCACTTTATTTATTTATTTATTTGAGAGCATAAATATTGGTGCACGGGGGCACCAGATATATATGCGCCACACAATAACAATGACAATGGGAAAAATAAAAGAATGTAACGCGCGTATAAGAGAGAAGATAAAAAGGACAATAAGGGCCATAGCTTAGTGTATGTTAGTGCAATAATAAGAATATTAGTGGGGGTAACAGAAATGTACAACCAAAAGAACTCTTTCAGTTAAGAAAGTTATAACCATTCTTTATGAAGAAAGTAAAATATGGTTACAGTAGGATCTCCACTGGCTTCTATTTTGAGCCATCTCTGATAACGTCTGTAGCCACTGTGTTGTACCATCTTTAGGACCCCAACCAGGGAGTCGTTATGTACAGCTTTCTTTCATACAACGACACCACGTCATACACTGACCACCTCTCCACTTTTTCCAACCAGTCGGCGAAGAATGCATGACGTTGGATTCTCTGGGACGACATTCGAAGAATATGTCCAAGCCACCGAAGTCGATGTTTCAAAATAGTGACACCGATTGAATTATCGTGACTGTGCACGAATACACGATGCTGAACCTCTGCGTTACTAACATGGTATTGCCACTGGATTTCAGCAATCCTTCGGATACAACGATGATCAAACACAGAAAGTTGTCTAACATCCTCAACTGGGAGAGGCCAGGTTCACAAGAATAGAGCAAAGCTGTTCTCACCGACGCGTTGTAGATCCAGCCTTTTGCAGGCTAGCATCAAAAAGAAGCCAAAGATAGCCCAGATTGGCATAAGTCACTCTGACCTTCAGTGTACGTGAACTCAAAATCTTTTCTGATTTGCTGTGAAATAAACATTTACTGGGTGATCACTTTCTGTACTGTCACAAAATTTGCTGACCTAAACCTGTGTATATTTGTCCAATTTCCCACAAATTGATGTGTACTTCTATGGTTGTTTTATAAAATACAAGTGTGCAGTGTCTGTGTAGTATTCTCATACTCACGCTACAAAGCTATCATCAAAAACCTTAAAACATGAGCAATAATTCATTGTAATACGACTATATGGAAATTATGTTTACAGTAGCTTTAATCCTTATATATATAGTTACCTAACAGAAATTCCTATGACGAACCTTTTAGAGATTAAATAATAGGGGGAAATTTTAAAGCGATTCTCACTTTATCTGTTGACAAATCCTCCGGTTGTTCTCCAACTATGATTACAAAGGCAGCAGTTAATTTTTAGCGTTTCAAATGTTAATCCTCAATCAATTTCGCATTACGTAGTCCTAAAATAATTCCTTTTCTGTTTTTTATTTCAGAACAAGCCAAAATTGTTAAATTTCCAAAAAGTCTTAAATTTAGAGAAGGATCTAATCAAGTGATTGAATGTAGTGCTACTGGATTTCCTGACTTATATGTTGTCTGGCGCTTAAAGGTTAGTTATACGAAGTGATTTGAGCAATATTAAAGTATCTCTCATTTCTAATTACAATGTTGTTATTTTTACTATCGATCTTAACCAAACATATTGGTGATAGTATTTTTTCTAAATAAAGTTAAATTTCTTCTAGCCAACATTTTACTAGTATTCGATCATGGGTGTCTTCGAAGTATTGCTCGTATATCCTGGGAACACTGGATAAGTAATGCAGTTGTTAGGAAACGGGTACTAGGTAAGGATGGCTAATCCATTGATGAAGTAGTGAAACTTCATCAGTTGAGATGGCTGGGACACGTGTACGTATGCCCAATCACCGACTGTCCCGACATCCAATGTTTCATGGTGTAGGATTAGGTTGGAAGAAAGCTAGGGGCGGCCAGACCAAAACATGGCACAAATCCATGAAGTCACTGACAAATGAACTGTGCCATGTTGGTAGGTGTAGACTACCTGGTTGGGATTCGCGAGATGATAGCAATCGATGGTTAAAGACCTTGAATGACATGGCTCAAAATCGTTTGCAATAGCGAAGGTGAATCCACTCTTTGTGTTCTACCAAATTCTAATCTCCTGAATTCTTCATGTCCGTATCCTTTTTCTCTTTCCAAATTTATTTCACTTTATTATACTCCTTCAATAACATCTCAAACCCTAATCTTTCACATAATGCTTATGCTCTTACTATTTCTACCACTATGGGATTTGAATCGACAAGTGCATCTCTGTGCTAATGTGGTATAGCAACTCGAACTGATGTACGTACGTACGAAGTTCTACGTTGTGACTGACAGAACTTTTTACATATAAGCAGTCTATTTTGATAATTTCGGTTGAAACATACCATTATCATTAAAAATGGATTTAAATTATTCCTTTGTAGGTAATCTTGATCAATCTTGATTGATCTCTATGGCTTCCTGTTTGTGGATTACCTTAATACAGTTATTTGTAAAAGTTTTTACAGAAAAGATAGGTCTATGACTAGCAGTGGAAAACCATAATTGGGTTTCGTCATATTTGAAACTTGTTAGATGGATGTCCTTCCATCTAAATGTTGATGTTTACTGAAGGACTGAAACTTAGTACATTTCGATTCACATATCTGTCTCTTTGTTCACTGAATTACTGATTGCTTCACTCATGGTGTAGGCGAGGTGTCAGTCTTCTAACCAAAGGACGTGTTTAATACTCAGCCGTTTGCTCCATTCTACTTTATGAATGAGAAACATGGACGCTAATAGTAGAAGATATTCGCAGGTTACTGGTATTCAATTATAGGTATATTCAAAGTATTGCCCGTGTTTTTTGAAAACAAGCAAGCAATGCGTAGGTGTATACGCTCTTTATCTTCCCTTAAACCTTAACATTAAAATTGCTTCATATCCTTCTTTCATCATGTACTATATCCTTATATACAATCTTTCTTTTATATATTACCACCACTAAATTAACTATTTCTATGAATCCGGTATTTATCTTGTTGTGCTAACGAGGTATGGCAACTTGGATCGATGCATATGTGTGCCTGGTCCTACGTTGTAGCTGACTGACTGTATATATATATATATATATATATATATATACCATCCGCCTAAGTTGGAAAGTCGGTTTTTTTTTGTGATAGGAAAACGGCTTTCTGTGAACAGAGTCACGGAGTATTTGTCCTCTAAGGTTTATCATACTCATTTTAAAAATATTAATATTTCACGAAATTGCACAGGTTAATGATTATCTGGACTTAATAGACCAGCCGATAACGTTTTACTCTTCTGTGAATGAACATCAACATTAGGATATAGGCACATCCAGTTGATAAAAACCGAATAAGTCGAAACGCACGTCCTGAATTCCATTTCTGACCTTGAATTATACTAAACATAAAAAAATATCCTTAACACCCTCCCTATTGATATATGATTATGTAATCAATTGAGACGAATGAATTTAAACACTTTGAGAGCAAAACCTCTCTAACTTTTGATACAGTTTGTCATACATAAACATAGACATACATTTTCCATTCCCATGTATTTGAAAGTTCACATTGTTTATTCACCACTTCTTTTCTATACCCCCCCACCCCGTTTTTACTTACTGGTTCCCATAAATCTAAAAAAAAGAAGAGATAAGTTTATGAAAAACCGGAAAAAACTCTGTTTTTTTTTCTAGTCTACCGGTAAATTAAAAAAAAAGTGTTCATATCGATTAACAACATCTTTTTGTATGTATGTGTTGCCTGGTAGATTTGTTTACAATATCAGACATGAGTCTTTGAATACGTATGTGTATATATGTATGGGTGGATGGATGGATATCTTACAACTTGGCAATTTGTTATCATTTCATTTATATCATTGTTCAACTTAAAGAAATGTTGAAAATTGAATAAAATTATCAATATCATATGATTAATTATTGACACATATCTTATGTCAATTCTATAGTAGAAGGTCGAGATAATCGTCAATTTTTCTTATCCCTTAACATAGTAAATAGTACATCTTTTATCAGAAGTGGGGTTGAAATCATGAGTCAGTTGAAGCTTCGGCGGCACTGTAAACCTGCAAACACTGGATGGTCGTTTCGTCCTATTGTGGGATTCCTCGGTGGCATCTCGCGAGATTCAAACACAGGACCTATCAGTCTCGCACACGAGTACTTAACCTCTAGACCACTGAGCCAACTGGCATCCAACCGTGTTAATGTCTAACTTCAACTAATCCACGAAACTGAGCAACCATTCACCAATGTCTTCAGTGAGTTTATATCTCCCATAGACCTGGTTGGACTCCATTGGTTACTGCTTCTCAGTAGAACTCGAGGAAATACCTCATGGAGCGCACTGCTGAGGAGCCCCACAATAGGACGAAGCTGCCGTCCAGTGCTTCCAGGTTTTCCATGGTGGTCTAGCTTCAATTGACTCATGATCTCAACTATATAAAAGTACATCTATTGTTAAATAATCTTCCACCGATGCATATGTGTGCCTGGTCCTACGTTGTAGCTGACTGACTAAATAATCTTAGGTTTGATACACTGAAAGATTTAAAACTTAGAAATACAAGACAGAAACTTTCAACTATGGAATTTTTCATTAGAAAATCTATCGAATATACAATAGAATAATTTACAATAATTCTAATGAATTGAGAAAAACGATTATCAGCGATGTGAGTTATTCACTACTTTATAGACAGTCCTACTCACTGCCTTCTCGAGGTGGATGTGTTGTTTATGAAATTGTTAGGACAAAAACAGATATCCAGTACTTTAACCGGGTTGGTGGATATAGAGGATCTATCTAGGGTAGTTGCAAAACCTTGACTCAAAACCAATAGTTCACATGAGTTACCAGGATTCTGAGGGAATGAATGACATATGAACCTATTGTTGGTCACAGACTACCATGGAACTGCACCTCCTAACGTTACTCCAGTGCCTTGTGAATTAGACCTCTAAGTCAAAGGCTCAGGGTGTGACTCCCTAAGGGAACGACCTGGTTCGCTTTAGGCACCCGAGTAGTATTTCAGACCTCACACAAATCAATGATAACCATTACTGGCCTCATTGTTATTGTGTGGCACATATGTATTTGGTACCCTTTAGTAACATTTAGTAATCTCCACGATCCTGTCTACTGATAAAAGTATATTGAGTTTAAATTGATATCATAAATGGAGCAATGTTAGACCACCATTGAAAACCTAGGGGCATTGGACGGCCGATATGTTCTAGTACGGGACTCCTCAGCACCGCACATCCATGGTCCCAGGTATGGGATATCAATTTAGACTCAATAACCTCCATAACCCTATACTAAAACCTATATTGCTTTATCCTCCTATGGTCTTTCCTTTTTTATCTTGTTTTTACTTGTACGTAAATCATTTGCATGAATATATATTTCCCCCCCCCATTGATTGTTTGTCTGTGAAATACGCATTTTTTTAATTCGATCCTTTATAATAGTAAATATCGAAAGACACATATGTACACTCGTGTACAAGCAGTTTAACTTGTTATCTAGCATTAAATCATATTGTCAAGTTCACACACACACAGAGGATAAAAGCTGACTACAGATTGTAAACAACTGTTTTGTTATGCTTCTATCAGTCACTAAATACACTAGTATTTTTTTACATTTGTCTAGTCGGTAAAATGAATCCTCAATTCTAAATTGTAAGTCGTATGAATGGATGCATATCAATATAAATTACGATTGTTATCAGGACCCTTGACCAGGAAAATTTTTACTATTTATTGATATACTTCTTGAACATGTAGTTAATTTTCTCTTTTCATTCATTCAGTCAGTCAGCTACAACATAGGACCAGACACATTTATGCATCGGTCAGAGTTGCCATACCTCGTTAGCACAACAAGATGAACACCCAATTCATAGAAGTAGTTAATTTAGTGGAGTTAATATATAAAAGAAAAGTTGTATATAAGGATATAGTATAGGAAGGAAGACAGATATGAAGCAATTTTAATGTTAAGGTTTAAGGGAAGATAAAGAGTGTATACATCTACGCCATTGTGATTGATTCTGAGCCACGTCACCTAGAGTCTACAACCATTGGTTACGATAGTCACGTGGACCCCATTTAAGTAGTCTGCATCTATCAACATGGCTCATACTAGAAGTTAGTGACTTTAAGCACTGATGCCACGTTTTGGTTTGGCCGCCCCTAACTCTTTTCCATCCATCCTCTACACTAGTGAGCATAGTGCGTCGTGGTAATCGGGCTTCTCTTTTCATTACACTACATACATCTTGCTAGTGTTTGTTTAAGCCTTAAATTCTCCTTCATTGTTAATATTAGGACGCTTGGTGTTTCCCACTGAATTTATTAGTGTATATAGAAGGATTCAGTATCGATTAATTTTGGTTCATATTCGTCAAGGATTGATTTCAGCTGGATTACTAATGGAAATGGAGAAGCACTGGGTAGTTGTTTCGTCCAGATAGCTACTGGGGGGGAGATTCAAACAACCTCTTAGAAATGAATTAGAAATTTACCCATTTAAACAAGTCAGTATCTATATGAACTAAATAGCTCAATGGATAACGTGTTGGATTTTTAAAACACAGTATAAGCATCAACACTGGAGTGCAGGGTTATCCAGTTGACGAGCCCCAAATAGTCCGAAACACGCTTAGTGGACCCCACTACTAGTTATCATTCTTTTTGAGTATTTGTTGTTGTTTTTTTCTAAATGGAGATAAATACATTCCTGGTAGTTTGATTTGTTTACAAATATGACATCCACTTATATTATTCGAGTTTAGCTTATCATTCGTATGTATTTGTGATAGGAACCCAAAACCTTCGGTTTCGTGTACGAACATCTGCTTATTTGGCTGTAATTATTCAATTCTGCCAATAAAGTTCACGATATGTCTAGTAATAAATCTATATTACTCGAAACTGCTATGTTTAAATATATGAAACGATATGTGAATTCTACGTAATACAGTAGGTCACTTCTTCAATTGTGACTAGAAGTGGAATTTAGGACACTTGTCAAATAGATATACCTATATCCTAGTGTTGTTGTTCACACCGCAACTCAAGCCTTATACTTATTCATTCAAATGGTTAAGTGGCTATCCACTGATCTGTTGAGTGTAGTGACCAACAACTTGAGTTGTAAGTATAATGTTTATTCATAAGAGTATGTCTTTCCACGTTGTTAATGTTCAAGACTATCTTAGAATATTTTCTGTTGGTGAAGTCGTTTCTGTGATACTACACGGGTGCCCAAACCGAACCAGGTCGTTCCCTTAGGGAGCCACACTCCGAGCCTCTGACATAGAGGTCTAATTCACAAGGCACTGGAGTAACGTTATGAGGTGCAGTCCCATGATAGTTTGTGGTCGAAAATAGGTTCATACTTCATTCATTCCCTCAGAATCCTGGTAGCTCATGTGAACTATTGGTTTTGAGTCAAGTTTTTTCAACTGCCCTAGATGGATCCTCCATATCCACCAACCCGGTTAAAGTACTGGATATCTGTTTTTGTCCTAACAATTTCATAAACAACACATCCACCTCGAGAAGGCAGTGATTATAGTTCCCTTGACAGTAGCTATATATGCATGGCATTTTGAGAGAGATAGAGAGTTGACTCTCCCCACCCTCGGCCATTTCGGAACATCTCACGTATGGGAAAAAAGATTACATACTTTTAGAAATACCGTAAAATTGATTTCTAAATCGATCCGATTGTTTTATTTCCTTTATATCAACCTTATAGCTCTTTTTCAGCCTGATATTTTCAGGTCATACAACCATTCTTATCACTATTATCATCTTAACACAAAAAAAGAGACATACATCATTCTTCAAACCTTTCTGAGTTGAGTTCTTCTTTTTTCTTTTAATGAGCAGTTACCACCTTAAAAATAGGGAATAATAGAGGCAATGGTATTCGTTTTTTTCTCTCTCCAATTATACTACGATACACTCTTATCATATTCTAATGACTCATTCCCGTTTCTTTTCTTTTTCCTAAGAGTTATGCTTCAGCTGGTTTTATTGCCTTAATCTTATTGATATGATTCTCCTTTACCTCTCTCTCTCTCTCTCGTTTAACTCAGAGAACAAACCTACATTATAATCACCCACCTGAACTACAAATCTTCTCCACTATCCCTTTACCTCACACCCTTCAGACGACGAAGTGGTTATTACGATGCCTGAAGGAAACTATTATTATTATTATTATTACCATTAGTCTCTCTTCCTTGTTTACTGGCAGTTACATCAGAGTTATGCTTGTGTTTTTGTGTATCATTCTGTGTTTCCGTCTATCCTTCCACCCCTCCCCTCCTATACAACCATCTAACCACCTACCTACTATTATTCTATAACATAAATCACTGATTTTTTTATTTATTTAACATTTCATATTCATATTAATTAATATTTATTCCATTCAAAAAAGCAGAATAAGACTAGACCTATTTCACTTCATGCTGATACATACATACATACATGCGAACATGCTCATCAAGAGGATTTCAACATGACCTGGAAAGGACGTCCTTTTTTGAAGAAAACAATAATAATAATATGAAACGGGTAGGGAGGATGAATTACTCTGTTGTCTGCTTTACATGATTCCTATTTATTTTATTTATTCTGATAGAATTACGCCTTTTTTAGGCATTATATCTGCATCTCTGTAACTGACCTGATATATCAATGGCTTTTATGCTGAAGTATAGAGTTAGGGAAAAAACAAAACTAACCAACTTACGGGTCATTGCTTCATTATATGAAAGACTTCAACTGTATAGATCTATGTCTTGTATTTATTCTGTTGATTTTTGGTATGCTTGGTCTATGGATTATTATTATTATTATTATTATTATTATCTACGTAGGAAAGTTTTCTCAGTTCTTATTAAATAGAATGAATAATCATGGGAAATTAGGCAATTAGGCTAGCTACCAAGTGATTTATATGTTATTTAAGTGATCATTGGTATATGAATCATTTCTTTACCTTCTCTTATTAAGTTCAGTTCATTATGATGATAAGATCCGATAAAGATCTGTGCCTCCAAATGCCCTGGTACGGTCGAGATTGGATAGAGAGTCCGCTCTCCCTCTCGAAATGCGCTGACATGGTCACGCGTATATGGCCTCTGTCAGGGAAATCCTACTCACTGCCTTCTCGCATCACGGGTATTGTTTACGAAATTGAGAGGACGAAAAGCAAATGTCCGGCGCTTTAACCGGGTTGGTGGACAAAGCGAGTCCACCTAGGGGAGTTGGGAAACCCTGATTCCAAACCAATGATGCACATGGGCTCCACTATCCTGAAGGAACAAATGGCTTATGAATCAATCGTTGATCATCGGCTACCATTGGACTGCATCTCCTCACGATGCTCCACTGTCTTGTGGATAAGATCTCTAGGTCAAAGGCTCGGGGTGTGGTCCCCTAAGAAAACCACCTGCTTCTGTTTGGGCTTCCGGGCAGTATCTCAGCCCTCATACAAATCAAATGAGATTTGTGTGGCGCATATATATCTGGTGCCAGTTTGTACCAATGTTTATGTGTTTAAATAAATAAATAAATTAAGATCTGTGTGAAACTTGAGTGTTACAGAATTTCTTGTAATCATAATTAACATCAGTGCAACAAAAAACGTGTAATTCAGTGTAATTTCACTGTCAAGTTCTGATTGGTTGGGATCTGATGAAATGTCAGCACGTAATAATCGGGCTCATTTGGCTTATGTCAACTTACGTCACTTGAGATCAATCCCATTCAGAGAGTGGATGAACTATACAGTAATTCATCTTATATTACCCTACGACTAAGAAACGGGTTATATGAATGCAGAAGATATGTGGAGATTACATTTGTTTCATTATGGATATCTTCAGAGTAGTGCTCGTGTTTCAGGAAACAACTGGATGAGCAATATTGTAGTTAAATGCAAGGTAGCAGAAAAATTTAAGTAAGTGGTCGATGACGTTAAGAATCTACATTAACTGAGATGGTTGAGACATGTATTATGTTTACCCAACCATCCCCTACTATAACCGGAAGTGTTCGCTGGTGGAGGTGCGTGTTCGAAGAAGACTAAGGAGGGACGAAAATGAAACGTAGCATTGGGCTGTGAAGTAGTTATTGGTCGTTCTTCCGTGTCATCTTGGTTGATTTAGACTTCATGATTGAAAGTTACATAATAACTGTGATCAATTGTTGCAGATGTTTGGTGACATGATTCAGAAATAGTTTTAGTGGGGCATATCTATTCACGCTTCATCTTTTTTCAAGCTCTTCAGCTCCACTATTCCTCCGTGCATTCTCCTTCTAACTACCTTTTCCATAATTAGTATTTTTTTATTATCATTACTACTACCATATTGTTTCTGTCTGTTTTGTTATTCTTCTTGTTGTATCAATGTGTTGTGACAGCTTAAACTAACGGAAATTTCATGACTGGCTCTACTCTGATTTTGATTGACAGACTGACCAAGCACATGTTTATAAATATTCTGCTTTATGCTATACTTTGTAGTATTACCCATTCAATGAAATACTTAGAGGGTGGTTAGAAGATTTTGAGGTAACACTCAAAGGTCAATTGTTTTAACCTTTACGCCGTTTCTTTCATCCAGTATAAGATGCTGTAGACTACTCAACTCTGAAGTATTAGGTGTTCAACTAACTAGGCTAGCTAATCACTATAAATAGGAATGTGTTTATAACTATTTCTTAAATAGACCACTCAGTCACTCGGTAAATAATTTCCAAGGCACTAATTGGAAATTTGATTATTCATTGTGTTTTTTGTGTTGCTACTTCACTGAATATAAGCTTAGATGAAATCAATCTGTTTATTATACTAGTGAGATATGTAATATGTATCGTCATCCACCGACCACATAGATGCTTGATGATTGCTGGTATAAGAGTAGGTTGGAAGAAAACTAGAGGAAGCTACACCAAGATATTTATTTATTTAAACACATAAATATTGATACAAACGGGCACCAGATAAATATGCGCCTCAAAAATCTCATTTGATTTGTGTGAGGGCTGTGATACTGCACAGGTGCCCAAATCGAAGCAGGTGGTTTTCTTAGGGGACCACACACGGAACCTTCGACTTAAAGGTGTGATCCACAAGGCAGTGGAGCATCGTAAGAGGATGCAGTCCTATGGTAGCTGATGACCAACAACAGGTTCATACGCCATTCGTTCCATCAGGATACTGGAGCCAGCCCATGTGCATCATTGGTTTGGAATGAGGGTTTTCCAACTCCCCTGGGTGAACTTTTCGTGTTCACCAACCCGGTTATGGCGCCGGACATTCGTTTTTCGTCCACTCAATTTCGTAAACACACCCTCGCCACGAGAAAGCAGTGAGTAAGATTTTCCTGATAGAGGCTATATACGCGTGGCCATGTGAGAGCATTTGGAGAGGGAGAGCGGACTCTCTCTCCAATCTCGGCCGTACCAGGGCATTTGGGGGCAAGGTATAAACAATATATGTTGGGTATCATTTTGACGGCTTTAGATGTAAATTACACCTGTTACCTGTCAACCATCATCCAACTCTATTCCTAACAATCCTTCCCAGTTACTATTCATCATTTTCATGTCTGCTTCCAATTCCCAATAGTTTATCCTTCAGTTTTCCTCTTTTCTATTTCCTTTCAAGATTCCAGGTAACCGCTTATCTCATGATACAGTTTTGATGATTCCTGTAGTGCATGTCCTTCAAAGATAGTTTCTATAAAATTTCATCAAATGAACTTCTATATTTTTACTTTTTATTTTATGAATGAATACATTCACTGATAGAATAAATTAATTCTTGTACTTATCATTCAAACGAAATTGTAGTCACATGTTGATTTCTTTTATTTGACTGATTTTGTTTGAATTAATGTAATTCAATTTAGTCTTACCATATGACAATGACCTTTTATTTCAGTAGTAAGTTTTAGTAAGGAAAAAAAAGAAATGAAATGGAATAGTTCATTCGTCGAATAGTTGGAATTGTTATTTTTTCATTTTTTTTAATTCATGTATGAACTTTTTTTCATTTAGGTTAATTAAATGTCTTCTGTGTGTGTGTGAATGTGGAATAAGAGTACTTTTTTGTATTTCATTTAGATGAGCTTTTTTATTCTGTGAATTTTATCAGATCATAGAACATTTCTTATGAGATGGCCTCTAAATGCCCTGGTATGGCCGAGAGTGGGGAGAGTCTGCTCTACCTCTCCAAATGCTCTCACATGGCCACGCGTATATAACCTCTACCATGGAAGTCATACTCACTGCTTTCTCCCAAACGGGGTGTTGTTCACAAAAGTGAGAGGACGAAAAGCGAATGTCCGGCGATTTAACTGGGTTGGTGAACACGAAAAGTTCACCCAGGGGAGTTGGAAAACCCTCATTCCAAATCAATGATGCACATGGGCTGGCTCCAGTATCCTGATGGAACAAATGGCGTATGAACCAATTGTTGGTCATCGGCTACCATGGGGCTGCATCTCCTCACGATGCTCCACTGCCTTGTGGATCACACTTTTAAGTCGAAGGTTCCGTGTGTGGTCCCCTAAGAAAACCACCTGCTTCGATTTGGGCACCTGTGCAGTATCACAGCCCTTGCACAAATCTCATTGGATTTGTTTGGCGCATGTGTATCTGATGCTTCCTTGTACCAATATTCAAGTGTTCAAATAAAATATAATAAAATAAAAACTAATTTATTGAAGTTTCCTTCTTACCTAAGTTTCATTTTCCTGTTTGTTTGTTTATTTTCCTGACAAAATTTAGAATGGCTCAATCTTGAAACAATCTCATCAATCTAATTCATCCGTTAGTAGAAGTAACATACGACTAATTAATCTCCCATTGGAATTGTCAAATATTCGTTCTGATCAACATGGTGATGTATATGTTTGTGAAGCAGGCATAAATTCTGCAGTGAATCAAAATCCAGTTATCAAAGAATTGATGCTTGAAGTCAATTGTAAGTTGTTTGAGTATGACATTTATTGACATAATGATCTTTAATTATTAAAAAAGCAATCGAAAGAACTCCTCAGAGATGACTTTCTCAATACTATCTTAACCATTTTAGATGGTTAGACACTAAAGTGTAGTACAGGAATCCCACACATGACATCAGTACACAGAGCTATGTTGTGTAAATAAGATATATGCATATAGTTGTCCTCATACTTACCTAAATTTATTCATTTTAATTTAACTGAGGAAGGTTAATGACTTATTCCGTTGTTTATATTTTCGATTAAATTTGGCCAACCATGGGATATGGTTATAGTTGAGTCCTGAATAGAACGAAACATAGGTCCTGGATCCAACTGCTGGTCACAACTTACCTCTTTTATACAACCTCATAAATATATCATAACGAAACTATCATTGCTGGTCATGGTATGAGGTTACGCCCTTATTGATATTCAACTTTGAATTCTGATCGGTCTTTGTTAACACTTTTATCCTATTCGGATCACGAGTTGTTTAGACTAGATAATTTTTAGCAGTCACTAGAAACTAGGATGTATGTTTTATTGTATTTTAGTCTAATCAACTGGATGTTTACATTGAGTCTCGAAACTAGTACTTTTTGTCTCAAAAGACTAGTGCGTTATCTGCTAAGGTACTGAGTTCGACTGGCAAATAATGATGTTAACTTTATAACCCTTAAACAGGTCAGTAGATATCAGGACTCAGTATATTAGTAGATGGTGCTCTGTACTTTCGAAGCAAAAAAGAAATATTTTGGTTTCAAATCCTAAGGTAGACGTCAACAAATCTGTTCTGATGAAATTATCTGCATATTATTGTCTTCAAAGACGATCAGATTAATTTGTCTTTGAATTCTTTTTGACTATATTTGTAAATAGGATCTATTCCGATATACCTATTGATTACAGATTAATCTGAGTGCTATACATACATCCTCAATCTATAATCCCAATCGAATTCGTATGTGTGTTGTGTACATTGATAGGAGTGATAACATCTAAAGTCACTTTATTATTAGTTTGTATCGGCTTATGCGTTAATAAAGGGAACATGCACTCTCTTCAATCTGGTAATTAGCGTGGTTGGCCCAATTTAGTTCATAGATAGTACTGGAATCGTTTTATGTCTTTGTTGTGCTCTTCAGTCTGCATAGAATGGAATGTCTTACTGATATCCGATTAGCAAACCCATCATGTTGTACAATGTGTATATGTGTTTACTTTCATCTTTTGTGTGTATATTTATTTACAGTATATCCGAAAATCCACATGACCGACAATGTAATTTACACAGATATTGGTGTTGAAGAAAGATTTAATGTAAGTTTTTTGTATTATTCAACAGTACTATATACATGATATTCTAATTTCATAATGATTATCATCAATGGTTTGTTATATTAAGCTGTTCTTAACTTTCAGCTACTCAAACGACAAATTCAAAGACCCGTTCCATGTAATTCAACTTAGACAGTTAGTTTCACTCTAATTCATTAGTAGATAAATTGTAGGGAAATCTGAGTATGTGGATGCGCACTGCTGAGGAGTCCCATAATAGGACGAAACGGCCATCCAGTACTTCCAGGTTTTCCATAGTGGTCTAGCTTCAACTGACTCGTGATTTCAACTATGAAAATCCGAGTACATCATCATCATTCACC
Source organism: Schistosoma mansoni (assembly GCF_000237925.1). NCBI lineage: Eukaryota > Metazoa > Platyhelminthes > Trematoda > Strigeidida > Schistosomatidae > Schistosoma > Schistosoma mansoni. Next base: position 120,635 of record NW_017386106.1, on the reverse strand, counting down.
CTAAAATTGACTTAATGTCTATTTAATAGTGTAATTCATGAGTGAATTAAAGCCAGACGATCATAGACAATTTGGATGCACTGGACGGCCGTTTCGTCCTAGTACAATAAATCTTCAGTAGTGCTCATCCACGATCTCACCTCTCGAGGTTCGAACCCAGGACCTAAAGGTCTCGCGAGTGAAAGTCAACCAAACCACGGAGTTTCGTCACCGTCTATTTGTTTTATTTTTTTCCTTTGGCATTAGTTTGTTCTTTTATTTACTTATCAAATCAATTAGGTTTGTTTCTATCTCTCTATATATATGATAGATTATTCATCTTATCTAATTTTAAAATACAATAGGAATGTTATATGTTCAAACCATCCATCATGATGATCTCAATACTAACAATAATTAAACATGACAAATATTATTTTTAAAAGAGCTTGGTTAATATTAGATTATCATAGTTTAAATCACAAACTGAACTATCATTGAAAGTATTGAATAAGTGTTTCGTCCTAATATGAGACTCTTCAATTCATGCTTTCAACTATGAAAATATTATAATCTTCACATTATGAGGATGCTATATTTGTCACCTTTTTTTTTTCATGAAGCATAGAAATAATAATAATAATAATCGATTTCTTATTTCATTCCCTAGACATTTCTATTATTATTATTATCCAACGGTTACCTTCACTTCTTATCTTATTTATTAACTCATTCGGCCATTCATTTATTCGTCCCGACAATCACCTTAATTATTTTCACGAATATCTTTTTATTTTTCAGTTATGGTGACTTTCCCATTTTTTATTTATATCCGTAAAGAATCTTTTTCATTTTAAAGATTATAGAAATTACTATATTGGTCATCACTTAAAATGAGCATGTATTCATTTGGTGTTAAAGTTACTCAAATTATATCGGTATGTGTTTTTTCCGCTGTCAGCCGATATCATTTAAGCAAGTACAGGCATCGTTGGTCAACTACAGCTCTTGAACCATCATATAATCATGGTTATAGTTAACAGTAAGAGAGTCATTGTTTGTGATGTTTGAAACTGATTAAAGTTAGAAAAGTGAATCATTATACTCCAACTAAAGATAAAGTGTAAGGCATTTGACATGAAGGTCATGAGTTCGACCCCCCGACAGGATAGTGAGTGTCCTATTCTGAAGAATTCCAAACAGCCGATGACGATCCTTGAAGAAAGTCAACTTCATTGCAAGTTTTTTACTTCAACGATTATCCGTCAGCCATCTACAACGTAGGACGAAGTACAAGTTACCATACCTGATTAGCAGTCATTTTGTTGTGCTAATGAGGTATGGCAACTTGGACCGATGCATATTTGTGCCTGGTCCTATGTTGTAGCTGACTGACTGTGCTTCCATATTGTTAACAATTAAATCAGATTGAGATCTTTTATAATTTGAAAGATGAAATTGTAGGTCGTTCACTTTAATATCGTCAATCCATACCTTCATTTAGAAATCTTGAGAATATTCAACATCTTATTATTCTGTGTAAATTCTCAACCGGTTTATTTATTTTCTTCATCTAACCCCTTTGGGTTATGGAAAGTTAGACAAATAACTCTTCATTGTATCTATTGGCTACAAATTGTTAGGTCCCTACAGTGATCATAAACATAAAACAGTGAAATTTATAACACGAGATTGAAACAACCACAACTTACCATTTCCAATGTAGGTCATGGTGACGAGTGACAAATAGCATAAATCCTGAGCCCAGAATTTCTTGTTAATTGACTTCAACTATCAATTGATATCTTAACATAATGAACAAGATGTTGAATCACCTAGACTAGTCACATTGTCAGCTTATTCTATAGAATTAGATCCGTTCTAAGAAAGACTTGACATCTATGGCATTAGTCACTACTCACTCACCGTAAGGTTATAACTGTTGTCTTTCTAAAACTGTTAAAAGTTGACAAAACATTAAACGAACTCAAAAATGGTATTGTCATGAAAGGCAATGATCGCGTTCAAAAAAGTCTTCGAATTTCACTTCATACGCTTATCCTGAATCAAAGTTATCGATTTAAAATTGAATATACGGAATTGATGAATATTACTGTCGACTGACATTTATCATGTCAGGCTGTCATCATTTCTGTAGAATATGACTGCAATGATATGTATATACATTAATTGATTAGTGAACAATCCTTTATAGTCTTGTCTTCAAAAAAGATCGAATCTCGTTGACCAGTTTAAGTTGTCTGATAAGTTCATTGGTACAAAATTCTACTTTAACACTGTTCGACTAAGGCTCCAATCCAATATTTAACATTATTTCTTCTATCGTTGTAAATAGATCAAGTTGAGAAAGGTCTGACAGCTCCAGACTTAAATCCAGAGCTATTGTTCGATTGTCTCTTACCAAGTAACAATTAGTTCCCAACAGATACTGACAAGCTTTTTCTGTTAGCGATCAACTAACCCGTAATGATAAATCCTTGAGTTGAAACTTATGGTATAATTTTGTTGTTCGGTATTAGATTGCTATTTATTCAAAATTGTAATAAATAAACATAGGAATCAAAGTTTGTAATTTACAAATTAAAATTGTCATAGTTGAGATCATGAGTCAATTGAAGCTAGACCACCATGGAAAACCTGGAAGCACTGAACGGCCGTTTCGTCCTATCCTGGGACTCCTCAGCAGTAGGTCCTGTGTTCGAATCTCGTGAGTGCGGGACCGTGGATGCACACTGCTGAGGAGTGCCATGATAGGACGAAACGACTGTCCAGTGCTTCCAGGTTTTCTAAAGTGGTCTAGCTTCAATCGACTCATGATTTCAACTATGAAAATACTTAATTCTCCACAAAACCCCCTCTGATCAAAAATTAAACTTGACCATTTTATATGTTAAACTATTTGTAATCAACCTCAATAAGTTTTAGTTATGATGTCATCTAACTGACTCATTTCCTCTGTATATTTCAAACTGGACGAATTATATTTTGGCCTAATCACAATTGCCTTATTGATTAAGATCATACATTGAAATGTTAGATAAATATTTATATGAATAGAGGTCAAAAGGTCGAGAATTAACTTCTTAGTAGGTTAATTTGGTCTTAAGTAAATTTCTAGTTCACACACTCTCTCCCTTTCTATCTATCTATCTATGGTTGCACATATTTCCATGATCGGTGTTCAACGCTAAATAAAAAGGAAGGTTAGTTCAATATTTCTATTGGTTACGTTATCATAAAGTTATTAATTTTCACAGTTGACATTAGGAACTGATCTAAACTAGATTACCACTGAAAACTTGGAGGCACTGAATGATCATTTGTTGACAGTATGAGACTTGTCAGAAACGCGCATCCATAGTCCCAAACGCGGGGCTCGAACGCAGGACCTCCGGCCTGAGGAGCGAACGCTTAACCTCTAGACCACTGAAACGGAATCCAGTGATGTTAGTGTCTAACTTCAATCAATCCACGGAAGTGCACAAATCTTCATCCATTGCCTGTGGTAGATAAGAGTCCGATCCCTGGCACAGATTTAATTCCACTGGTCACTGGTTCTCATTAGAACTCCAATAGTTACATCATGAAACTAGTCTCTAATGGGCAAATGATTGTTATAAGTATGAGGGATTTATGGAGATTATAGTATTTTCACGATTGAAGTCATTATCGTAGATGTGCACTGCTGGTGAGTCCCATACAGGACGAAACACCCATCCAGTTCTTCCATGTTTTCAATGGTCATCTAGCTAAGATCTATTCGTAATTTAAATGGTGACTTATCAATTTGTTTGTTAGTTTCACAGTCCACTCTATGGATAAGTGAATGGAACGAGGCAAACGAACGTAGATATACTGATATTTTAACATTGAAGCCTTTCATTTGTCCAGTTCAAACAATCCTACTACATACCTACATATCTAATGCATTATTGTTCAACTAGTGTTCACATAAATAAGCCAAATTACATGACGTGATTCTATCTCAACCTCAAAAGTATGAGAACACTATTGAACTATTCATTGAGCACAGCACATTTACAGGTATAAAACAATCGAATGTAACTTGCAGAGTAGTCCGGTTCTTTCTCTCGTCATTTTTCATCTCATCACTTAAGTACTGTTAATAGCATTTATTTCAAAATTGTTTTTGTTAATTCCTCTTACCTGTTCTAATTTATGACTGTGACTGCAATTTTTTGATTATCGGTATCTTCAGAAAAATTACTAGAATTCCACGAGCCAACTGAGTGATCAATATTGAGGTTGGCGTACTTCATAATGGCTCCAAATTAGTTTATGAACTCGTAAATCTGCATTGACAGGATAGAACATCTGATTCTTGCGCTTAATCACACGTTACCTCAATGAGAATTGTTTGTTTTTACGGAAGAAGCTTGTAGAAAATTAGGGATAGCCTAACCAAAATATGGATCTTGTATACGCGTTTCGGAGACACAGCACACATCGATGGTGCGAGATTCTAAAGTCCTAGCTAAGGAGGCCTGTTGTCCCATTTGGCACAATGTTCGGACAATAATAGTTCCTACATGTAGTTCAGAGCGTGATTTTAGGAGATCAGGAATAACGTTCCGTGTACTCGAATCGTTTGCCCCAGCGGTGCGAGGTGATAAAAGGACGTGGGAAGGGTTAGTCGTGGAGATAAGAGAGTTATTAGGTGTAGGGAGGATTTGAAAGTGATCAACTTGGCCTCGTGTGCAGTTACGGGTATGAAGGCTAATATCACTTCCCGGTTGCCCACACCGTGGAAGGGTATTTCTTGAGGGACCTGAAAAGGAAGTTGGATTAACGTTGGTCTTAACGACCTGGGAGCGTGACCGCAGTGCCCAAGGGACAACTGCTTGAGGCCGGTCACGCACGGCCTTCTTGTGGGGGATTTTCGATGTGTTAGCTCCGTTCTTCAAAAGACCTTACCGCCGGAGACGGAAATCCGTGGGATAAGGTGAGGTGTACATTTTTAGGGTTGACCTTTTCTAACCTCACCCCTCCTTGTGGGAAAGCAGCATCGCTGTCATGCTGGTTGTCTGAAGGAAACACCTTATTGCCGTCACATCTCTGTACAGTCAGCAGTACGACTTCGCCTTGGGTTTACTGCTTTTAGTCTTACCGCTCGTCAACCGACCTGCCTGGCATGGTAGGACCTTGAGGAACGATTGTTGCAGCCAATATAGCTCGGCTGGTTCATCACGATAGGCAAGCCCGACCACCACGTCAAGGTAGCAGCAACGGTCGGGAACCAAAATATAGGATCAGTCCATGAAGTTACTGACTATTACTCTGAGTCATGTTGGTGAATACGGACTATCTAGTTGGAGCCCATATATTAATCCCGATTACTAGTCGAAGAAGTTGGATAATGTGCTTGAGAACCATTTACAATCACTCAGTTGTAATCAAAATTTATCTTATTTTTAATCTTGAACTTCATTATCCCTTCATACATACTTTTCCACTCTATCTTTTCTAATCACATATCTAAGGTTCAGTCTTTTTTTCGTCGCTATTAATATATTACTTCGTTCTCTATTGCTATTTCTGTCGATTCATGTTATTCTGATGTGGAGATTTCGGTCGACAACAGCTACCTCTAACGCTGATACGTAACAAATTTACTTGTTACATAACTATGTCGTTCTCTCAACTTTCTCTTATTCTTTCCCCCTACATTTTATGTAGATAGTGTAATCACTTCAAAAAGATCATAACTACAGTATTTGGCTAAAGTCGTAGCGTTGTAAAATGACAGATTTCGAATAGAAGTGTTTATTATTTATTTCAGACATTTTGTATGCCAAAAATTTCATGATCTGTTTACGATTATTTTTTAAAAAAATGTATTTTAAACAAACAATGATTTCAAGGATTCCAAAAAAATCACCCTTATGGTCATTAAAAGTTTTTGTTTTTGAAAAACGATTATTATCAGTTGATGAGTCAATTGAAGCTAGACCAGCATGGAAAACCTGAAGAGTCCCACAATAGAACGAAACCGCCGTTCAATGCTTCCAGGTTTTCTATGGTGATCTAGCTTCAATTGACTCATAATCTCAACTATATAAAATTACTAAAAAAATCTCCACAAAACCCCCTTCCGATAATTATCAGTTTAGTCGTTAGATGTTTGTTACATTCATCTTGTTGTGCTAACGAGGTATGGCAACTTGGACCAATGCATATGTGTGCCTGATCCTACGTTGTAGCTGACTGACTAGACTGTTTGTTACATATTTCAACACCTAAAATGTACAACAATGTTATACATGAATAAAGGGATTAAACAAACTTACTTAGTATTTTCATAGTTGAAAGCGTGAATCAATTAAAGCTAGACCACCAAAGAAAACCTGTAAGCATTGGACGACCATTTCGTCCTATTGTGGGACTCCTTAGTGGCAGTGCGCATCCACGACCTCACCTCGCGAGGTGTTAGATGTTTGTTACATTATTTCAACATCTAAAATGTAGAACAATGTAATGCATGAATATAAGAATTAAACAAACTTACTTAAGCCAGTTACATTTCGTGGAGGAGCATAAGCCGCCAACCAGAAAACAATTCCATTCATACAAATATGTTCAACATGCTTTGCACCAACTAAGTAGGATAGCTGTTTTGTTTTTCGTGACATGAAAATAACTTTTGTGTAGGCGTGCGAGATTGGAACACTTGAGAAAGTAAAGCAAACAGAAAAGTTAGCAATTTGCTTCGATATTGTTTGTTTATAATTAGAGACTTCTATAAAACTTTACTTTATGTAACGTAGACAGATACGTTGGAAGTCTACTTCTGTCTGTGAAGCAGACGAGCACGTTAACAGTCTATTCTTGTATAGTTTCACTCTCATATCAAATTCGGAAGCTTTTTACTACACTAAAGCGCTGATAGTTCAAAACAACTACACCAGTATGAGACGTGGTGTAGACGCAAGTACGTGCTACATGTATATATAGAACGCACACGTCAGAGATGATACATGAACTCAGATGGACACTTATAGGCACAGATACGCTCGGTCACAAGTGTACGTTCTATGCGTATATAGAATTTAGAGAACGAAATCTACATACTCCATGGTATGTACATTGGTACAGATGCGATTCACTCCAGATCTTATATCAAAGGTAGTGGATAGTGAGTAAATCGCTAGCATTCAGATTATTTGGTTTGGGCGTCATCTTTTGACGATATGCTGTTTCACACTCATACCACAAACAAGTTTAGTGTTAACCTCTGTGCACTGTTTGCAGTCCAGTTTATGGTCATTTGTTTTAGTTTGCACCAGACCTAATGTACCTTTCGAGATATAGTCCAATCACGGAACAAACGGGAAAGTTTTTCTTCAGTCCTTCATTTCACTTTTATCTCCTGATCACAGTAGGTAAGCAACACTACCGTTCACTTAATGGTTAGTGCACCAGTTTTTTGCCCTTTATTCTAACTGCTTTTTATACAATCCGACTAATACACGAATATCAATAAAGTCCAGGCATCCACTGGTAATCAGCTATCTACTTAGATAATGTGTTTAGGTTATTTTGGCTTTCAAAAATCAACCAACATGTTTCGATTTTGAAGTTAAGTTCATCTGTCATAATGGTACGTAGAAGCTTTTTGCTGGCATACAGTCCTACTAATATAGGTCTTTGATTCATAGATTCATCCATAAGTTTTTCCATACTATAATAAATCACCAAGGTACTGATATATTAACAAGATTCTCCTGTTTTTGTCTATTCTCATACTAGATTCTGGTAACAGGTTATCCAACTCCTACACTGACCTGCAATGATCTACCAGTTAGTGATCCACACATGTTATCTAATAAACCTCAAGGTGGAACATGGGCATATCGTGTTGTATTAAGTCAGATAACATCACAACATTTACATGAGTATTTATGCAAAGCAAATAACAGTTTAGGTAGTGTAAATCAAAAGTTGGAAGTAACTGGTAAGAGATTTTATGTATGTTTATTTTGTTTTTAATCACCGATGAGTGTATATATATAAGATCTTTAAACACACTGACAGGGTGATTGATCAGCCGTATAATTTGAAATGACACTATTCACTACTGCTTGACCAAAGATTTTGAAGATATTCACTACTTCAGAAAGTATTGGTTGTTACTGAAGGTTCACCTAGAGTGATTGGTACACTTAAGTACATCGCTTATGTTCCCACATCTCTAAAAACTGAACTGCATACAAACATACTCGGATCATCAGTAACCTTGGAATTTTATCTCCTGACATTCCACCACCAAATTGTAAACTAAACACTTAAGCCAAAGAAATGGAGCGTTTCAGAGACAGGAAAATATTTCCCCTTTCACATAAGTAATGGTGAATATTATTAAAAGGGAATCGGTAATTTTTTGATAGAATCCTTCAATCTACCAACAAGGAGTCGAAGATTATGATTGTTTTCTTGACAGTTATTAAGACTATAGAATAATCTTTTCATCTTTAAAACAAAGCGAGTGGGCTACAACCTAAAACCCGACCTTATTTGTGACAACATGAATTTTTTAAAATTATTTACTTTCATGGTAAATCTAAACTTTCACTCTATTAGATAATCGGAATTTGTCGACAGGAAACCACTTTTGACTTAGATTTCTTGTTAGTCGGGAACACAGGGGACTAATGCTCTCTAGCGGATTCGATCCCGTGTCACTCCACCTTAGCAGTCAGAGACGTTACCAGCGGTCTACTCGAATCACGACTGACCCCCTGTTGGACTGAAACGTATTTACATTTGATCAACCACTGAATAGTGACCAATGTAATGTTCATCAGCTTTAACGAAGAGATGATAAAACTAACTTTCTCGTTCCCTATATATTCTCTTTATGTATAGACATCCTTTTTTGATTCGAAATAATTCTTGTGCTTAAATCAGTTCAACTTAAATTGTTACTATTTGATTGTTTCGTTACAGTTGCTCCAGCACCTCCGAAAATTTTATCTCCAAATTTAACAGAATTTGCTGATTATTATTTATTACATTGGACAACAAATTCCCGTGCACCTTTAAAGAATGTCACTGTTACTATAAGTGAAACATCAACAAATACAGTGAGTTTTTATTTGTCAGTTTTGTGTTCATTTTTCAATCTTCTTTTATTTTACATAAATTTCAAATAGAATACCCCCAAATGCCCTAGTACGGCCGAAAGTGGGAAGAATCCGCTCTCCCTCTCGAAATACTCTCACATGGCCACTCGTATATAGCCTCTGCCAGAGAAATCCTACTCACTGCCTTCTCGTGGCGGGGGTGTTGTTTACCAAGTTGAGTGGACGAAAAGCGAATGTCCGATGCTTAAACCGGGTTGGTGGACACTGTGCGTCCACCTAGGAGAGTTTAATCTAATATTTACAACTAAAATGGAATTATCAGAAGGGGGTTTTGTGGAGATTTTAATAATCTTATATAGTTGAAATCATGAGTTAATCGAAGCTAAACCACCATGGAAAATCTGGAAGTACTGGACGACCGTTCATTCCGTTGGATGCAAGCTCAGTGTTCTAGTGGTTAAGCGTTCGCGCGCGATGATGATGGTTGTAGTAGTTCTCTAATATTAGACAACCATTGAAATCGTGGAAGCATTTGACTTCCATTTTTCCCTGGTATGAATCTCCTTGGTGGCGGGGTTGTCGATGTGCAATGTTAAAAAAACCCTATACAAGAACGAGACGACTATTCAGAGCTTCCCGGTTTTCAATGGTCATCTAACTCAGATCGACTTATGTTTTCAATGAACCTCATCATTCTGCACAACCTTATACTGATAATTATGCGATTGTTCAATTATTTTCATTGCATTTCCCAAGTCTCTTTAAGCCCATTAACAATCAATTCATTGTTATATTCATATCTTATCAGCTCTCATCTTTAACTATACAATGATGAACAGATTAGTGGTAGTAGTAGTATGGGCAAATTATTCCATTACAATCATACATCACGTATGTTTAAATTTCCTACTGACTATCATTTCTCATATTCTTCTACCATTATAATATCTGTGACTAGTTAACTGACCTATATAACTATAGATTTCTATTGGGTTCATTATAAAAAGGAGACAATATTTTATTTATCACTATTACTACTACTACGACTACCACTACTACTATTATTACTATTACTACTACTACTACTACTACTACTATTACTACCATTACTGCTAATACTATTATTATTACTACTACTAATATTACTATCACTACTACTACTATTACTACTACTACTACTATTACTACTGCTACTGCTGTTTTTGTTCTTTCTTCAGTTTTCTTTTTTCTTCTTCTCCTCATCTTGTACATTTTTTTTCTATCCTCCTATTCTTTATTGTTTTGTTTTATTATCACTTTTTTCAGTTCTTTTATTGTTATTGACTTTGTCCCATTAATTTGAAGATTCATTATCATCTATTGTGTCTCGTTTATTTCTTTCATGGTTAGATGCACTCAGCCAGGTGGCTACTATAAATTCATGTATGATTGTGTATATGGATAAATGAATCAGTGGGTCTTTATATGTTATCATAATTAGGCTAAGTGATAACAGAAAGAAAAGAGAAACAGAGAACAGTGTGTCAACTGTATGTTTGAAAATAACCCTCTCCTCTTCCTTTTTTTTTGTTTCCCTCTGGCTTCATTTACATACCCTTCCTTTTTTTTAAACATGGGATAAATGTGAACATGTTTTTCCTTTTGTTTGTGTAAAAAAAGAAACAACTAATTAGTGAATTTACTACTATTTATCCCGACAATATTATCAATTATAAGTAGATTTTATATAGTTGGAATCATGAGTCAATTGAAGCTAGATCACCATGGAATATCTGGAAGCACTGCAAGGTCGTTTCGTCCTATTATGGGACTCCTCAGTAGCAGTGCGCATCCACGATCCCGTCTCGCGAGATTCCAGGCCAGGACCTACCAGTCTCGCTCCAGAGCACTTAACCGATAGACCACTGAGCCGGTCTGCATTCAACCGTTTTAATGTCTACCTTCAACCAATCCACGAAGTTGAGCAACCATTTCACCAATGTCTTTAGTGAGTTGATATCTCCCAACAGACCTGGTTGAACTCCACTGGTTATTTATTTAAACACATAAATATAGGTACAAAGAGGCACCAGATACATATGCGCCGCACCAATCTCCCTTTCGATTTATGTCAGGACTGTGATACTGCCCAGGTGCCCATACTTCATGGAGCCAGTAGTAGATTTGTGCATTTTTGTATAGAAAATTAATTAACATTGATTTTCCAATGAATAACCGTTGATCATTGTCATATTATTTGAGTCTTTAAAGTAAATATTTTAGATCTCACGACTGAGTGACCTAGTGACAATATCTTAGACTATGAAACTGATTGATATAGGTTAGAATCGCTTAAGATATATCAATTCTAATATATAGTTGAAATCATGAGTCAATTGAAGCTAGACCACCATGGAAAATCTGGAAGCACTGGAAGGCCGTCTCGTCATATCAATCCCCTCAACATTAAAGTTGCATCTTGATATCAACTGTCAACTAACAGGAAATCTAATATAAAATAGAGTTTCAATTCCAATTATCGCCATATACTTAACTTATGAAGTGTGATTTCATCCAACTTTTATTCACTGTAAGTCAGATAGATTTTCGTGATTAAGATAGATAGAATGTGCCTAACAGTGGAATCGAAGATGCGCGTTTTGTCCAATTTCGAACTTATCATCTGGATATTAATGTTCACTCAACAATTCGAATCCAGTACTTTACATGAAGCTTTCATTGTTATCTCAGATAACATCATCAACCAGTATATCAAAGGAACCTCCAAAATTTTCACCCTAAATTACAAATATTTTCAATCATCTTAAAATTATACGACTATAACCCGTTTCTCGTTTCTAGGTATCAATACCAAGGTTGGACTTGATAGTTTCAAATATATCGCTCATTGGGTGGAAAGCTAATAATAAGTTACTTTGAAGAAGTGGCTTACATTAAGTCACAAAACGTTAGAAATACAATTTTCTACTTGTTTAGATATTACAAGGAGTATAGTTACAATTTTCGTTGCTTAAAAATAACATTTTTGTTCATCCTACAGGACAAAATTTCTGATTTCACATCTACATGTACCGGTTAGGACCGAAGCTGCATCGTAAAACGATGATACATGTTGTCTATTTTTGAATTCTGAATCCTTTAGTAAATATCTATACAATATTTGTGATAGTATTGAGTTCTCTTAGTTTTTTTTGTCATTCTGGTTAACATCTTCAAAGTCTACTTCATGCTCAATCTACGAATGTATAAGTACAAGGTCAGTCAATTTCAAAGCCATAGATCAATCGGCAAAGACAATCAACATGAATAGAAAGGTAAAATAAGACAACAAAGACACCCAACCATAAACAAAGCCTTCGGAATGAACTAATGTGACAATTGTAGAATAACTAGAACGCTCACTTCTTTACATGAAGTCGACTTTGAAGATATTGTCCAGAATGAAAATGAAATCTTCTCAATTACAACCACCTAGCTCAGTAAACTTAGTAGCCCCTCCCCCAAAAAGCTATCTGAGCTTCAAATTTTCTTTATCATTTCAAAGGAAATCATTATTTGTAAAACAATTCATTTCGAAATCACCTTTTTAAAGTTGTATTTTAATTTTTGTTTAAAGGAATCTAATACTGGCAGTTCAATTGTTCCACGTTCTCCAATACTTCATGAACGTGTATTTAATCTGGAAGATGATAAGATTGATACAACATCGACAGTGATTCAACATATACAATCGGATTCGAATAATTCAAAACAAATTTGGCATCATTTAACAAATCTCAGTTCAGATACACGTCATGATATTAGTTTAAATGTTTGTAATACTTATGCATGTTCCAAATCATCAACATTAAGAAGTCGATCTGGTGGTTCTCCAAGTAGATTTACAATTAAAACACCTGAATTTGATGGTAAGTATTTTAATGTTTTCATTTACAATATACTGAGTCAATGCTGTTAATCGATGTAAGCTTAGGTGATTTAGAATGCGTTTTTACGTTAATTTCTTATTGTTCAGTTTTCACTTGTCTGATTTTAGCATATTGTCATTATTATGTGCTCACTAGTGATTAACTTCAAGATGGAACTCCTGGAGTTGTAGTGAAAATCCGTAACCATTAAGGTTCAGTCCATACCGGATGTGATACAGTTATCCACTGAAGACATTAGATAAAGGCTTTCGCAAGATCATGAGTCAATTGAAGTTAAACAACATTGAATGCCGGTTCAATGGTCTAGAGGTTAAAAGTTCGCGTGTGAGACCTAAGTTCCTGGGTTTAGAATCCTGCATGCGGAGTCATGAATGTGCACTACTGGGGAGCCCCCATACTAGGTCGACATGGCCATCCAGTGCTTCCAAGTTTTCGATGGTAGTCTCACTTAAATAGACTTTTAAATTCAAATGTGAAAATACTACAATCTCCACAATTCCCCATATTGATTTAATTATACATTCAAGAAAACACGACTTTCAACGAAAGGGTCTATTTCAAAAGATTTTATTAATTGAGTCGGACAATCAAATTTCTCCTAAGTATTCATTCCATGATGATATATGAACAATGAATAAACATGATGATGCAATAGAAAGATTAAAAAAACTGGATTACGTAATGTGAATAGTATAGTGTGTACAAATAAAAAATCAATAAGTTAGCGACTGATTATAAATCGAATGAAGTAAGATAATTAAAATATTTTTCAGAAGGGGTTTTGTGGATATTAGTTGAGATTATGAATCCATTGAAGCTAGACAATCATGGAAAACCTGGAAGCACTGGATGGCCGTTTCATCTTATTGTGGGACTCCTCAGTGGCAGTGCGCATCCACGGTCCTACCTCACGAGATTCCAGCCCAGGACCTATCAGTCTCGCGCCAGAGCACTTAACCGATAGATGAGGAATTACAGTATATTTATTTCATCTTCATATTTCTATCTACAACACTTAATATTTATGACCCTATCAGAGATTAAACCCAGGACCCATAGATCCTATTATATTGACACTAGAAAGAGTTACTATCTGATGGTACATATTTCGAACATCAAATAATTCTATGATAACTGTTTGACTCTTGATACAAATGATCTCCACTAGTCACAATCTATCAGCTAAGCTGTTAAAATAGGCGGATTTTTTTAAACTATCCATTTTGTAATTATTTAAGTAAGCCCTTACATAAAAGTCAATCTGTCTACATTATTAGTGAACACTTTCCGTAATATTGCTTACTGACTTATGCCTGTTACTCCCAATGGAACATAGGCCGCCGACCAGCATTCTCCAACTCATTCTGTACTGGGACTTCCTTTCTAGTTCTATCCAACTTTTGTTCATTCTTCTCATGTCTGTCTTCATTTCTCGGCATCATGTGTTCTTTGGTCTTCCTCTTTTTCATTGGCCTTCAGGATTCCATGTGAGGGCTTGTCTTTCCATAATATACATACAATGATATATTAAATGACTATTTGTAATTATACATTCAACATTGATTAAATCATGAAATTAAGTATTTTGTTAAATACTGTTAATTATACATAACAAATCTGTCTTAACCGTTCAGTACTTCCAGATTTTCTATGGTAGTCTAGCTTTAATCGACTCATGTCTTCAATCATCTATATTGCTTGTTTGTGAAAACCTTATCTCTATTATCACAAAACATCATTCAGTGAATTGTCGTTAACATAGTGTCATAATGTAATTTTATACTGTAGACTATTATTATCATTATTCTTATCATAAAACATAAAGGTGTGAACATATGTTATATGTCATAGTAGAGAGTGAGAATACTGAACTATCAAATGATTACAACATATTAATTCATAGTAAATTTGAAATGTGATAAGAGTTGAAATTACGTAGTTGCTGAGTTGCTAACAGTGTTATGTACAAATAAGACTGTATCGGTCAAGCTAAATTTTTGACCGCTAGTCTAAGTAACTAGATGATCTGTGCATTATTTCAATGTTAGATGGTTGGAGATAGTTGACCGAAAACCATGATTCACTGAGGTTTTGAACCAGCGTACCTCTGATCTTCTGATAACTAGTACACCTAGTTAGATTCAGATCCTGTTTCACAGTTTACCAGTTTACTATTGAGGTATTTAGGCGGCTAAGAATCTCCTGCAGAATTGAGACATTTGCATTGATCACTGAATACTAAATGGTGTTACGTTTATCTAATGCTTGGAATTCTGTAGATCATATTGAAATGCAAACTTTAGTCTAGATGACTTGACATTGTTTTCACTATTCCTAAATGTTAAGTCGTTGGAGTCAGTTAACTCTGATTAAAAATCTCACAGGAGACTTCAATTTTATCTAAATTCTAGGTATGTTTTTTTAAAGGGTCTCAAATATAAGGAAACCCAGTTGCAGAATTTTTTTGCTAATTATTTCCAACCATATTTTCATTGGGATTTTAACGAAGGTAGTTTACACTTGCTAAAACACTTCAAAGTTATAGTCGAAAACTTCACTCACTGATAACACAACTTGATTTGTCATTATGACATAGTGAAGACTGTTAAATTTCATTGAAACTATTAACCGATCTAAGGAATTCCATACAACGATGAAACGCTTGTCCAGTGCTTCCCGGTTTTCGATGATTGCATTATTCAAGTCGGTTCATGATTTCAATGAAATTCAGCAATCTATACAACCCACACACTGACAAATATAATATACATACAAAAGTGACTAGATTTGAAAGTAAATTTCCGTAGGTCTAGTGAGAAGCTATGACTAGTGGAGTTCAACCATGTCAAATTTGAGACAGTTTTCCACCTCAGACAATAGAAGATGGTCACGTAATGTAATAGATCGATTAAAGTTGGACATTAACACTGTTGGATACCAGCTCAGTTATCTAGAAGTTAAGAGTTCTCATGAGAGACCTAAGTTCTTGAATTACATTCCTTGTTGGAATATCGTGAATTAACATTACGGAGTGATCCAACATTAAGATAGATTATCTTAGTTTGTTTGTTCATTCAATTTCCTTCCCAACCAATATCTATTTTAACTAAATAATAACATCTAACTTCAACCAATCCATGAAATTGAGCAACCATTCACCAATGTCCTCAGTGAGTTGGTATTTCCCAACCGACCTGGTTGAACCCCACTGGTTACTGCTTTTCACTAGAACTCCAGGAATTACCTCATGAAGCCAGTCACTAGTGAGCATATGATTATTATCAGAAGGGGGTTTTGTGAAGAATTTAATAATTTTATATAGTTGAGATCATGAGTTAATTGAAGCTAGACCGCCCTTAAAAATCTAGAAACACTGGACGGCCGTTTCGTCCTATTATGGGACTCCTCAGTGGCAGTGTGCATCCACGATCCCGCCACAAAACCCCCTTCTGGTAAATAATAATAATACATCTACTTCTAACAATCATAATTTAAAAATTGCGATTTTTTCTAAAAAAAATAAACCATTTTATGTTTATTTCATTACATTTCAAAGACTAAAGCAACAATTCAATGGTTCCATCAATTCTTCCTAATATTTTACACATTTATTATCGTTTTTAAATGTATGTGTGGCAGGGGTGTTGTTTACGAAATTGAGAGGACAAAAAGCGAATGTCCGCGCTTTAACCGGGTTGGTGGACACGGAGTCCACTTAGGGGAGTTGGAAAACCCTCCTTCCAAACCAATGGTGTACATGAAATCCAGTATCCTGAAGGAACAAATGGCGTATGATTCAATCGTCGGTCACCGGCTACCATGGGACTGCATCTACTCACGATGCTCCACTGCCATGTGGATCAGACCTTTAGGTCAAAGGCTCCGGGTGTGGTCCCCTAAGAAAACCACCTGCTTCGATTTGGGCACCTGTGCAGTATCACAGCCTTCACACAAATCGAAAGGGAGATTGGTGCGGCGCATATATATCTGGTGCTTCCTTGTACCAATATTTATGTATTTAAATAAATAAATTAACTAATTAAATGTATGTTGGAAACATTAAAGAAAGAGTGACGTAAGCCTATATCTACCTGTTTACTTGTTCTTATGTGCATGGGCGAACTGGTGTAAGCTTTAAACTAATAATAATAATGACAATAATAATAATAATAATGGTAATAGTAATAATAATCGTAATGGTAATAATATTAATTTTTCCAATTAATTATTAATCATTAGAAGAGAATGAATTTTTTGTCTCCTACCATAATCTGATTTGTCTTTCTTGTCTCTAGACAGAAATAGTTTGGTTGCCTATTTTTATTGTTTAAAAAAATACAAAAAAAAAAACAATAGGCTTGGAGACAATAAAAATGAACCATTTTTTTATTTTTATTTTTCCATGAACATTTATTGCTAATCATTAAAACCAAAAATATGAATTTTTAATTAGAAAAGAAAAAAAAAGGATTTGGTGCCAAACGATGATAGTGACAATTAGATGTAGTTTATATTTCACTTTTGTTCATCATGTAGATTATAATTTGGATGGTATATTAGTTGGGTCAGATTTGATAAAGTGAAGATGGATAGTGGCTAGCAGTGGAATCCATTTTTGACGCGCACCACTTCGTCCTATTTGGGACTCGTCAGTTGGATGTACCTGCATCTCAGAGGTGATGTTCACTGTGGGACTCGAACCCAGTACCTTTCGCATCAAACGCCATCTCGTTATCCACTCAACTACTGAGTTCTCATAGTCACTTTTTTGTGCAATGGGGTGAAGTTTAAATTCACTTAGGACGAAACGCGCGTCAAAATGGATTCCACTGCTAGCGACTATCCATCTTTGCTTATAATGCTTGTGAATTAAGGCTATATCGAGGCAATACGCACAGTATTCACATATGCTAATAAGAGACTGACCAGTTGCAGTCCAAAAACATCAATGGGAAGATTTAAACAAGTAACACTCAGATTTAATAAACTTCTTAAAAGTATCTATCTTACAATTGATTGAAGTCCGTGTGACTATCGTAACGAATGGTTGGATATCTTGGGTGACGTGGATCAGAATAGATCACAATGGTGTAGGTGGATACACTATTTGTCTTCCTTTAAACTGTGAGATTAAAATCACTTTATACCTTTCTTTTTCCCTGTATCATATCCTTATATGAAATCTTTCTTTTTTGCTACCATTGAAGTAACTATTTCAAAGAATTCGGTGTTCATCTTGTTGTGATAATGAGGTGTGGCAACTTGGACCGATACATATATGTACCTGGTCTTACGTTGTAGCTGATCAACTGACTTTATATCTTACTATCTTAACGGTCTTATGTTTTTTTTCCGCTCATTAAGCTTTATTATCCCCCTTATACCAGTGTTCTTTACAAACGTTACTATCATTAAAATAATTAAATACTTATTCCAGACAGATATCATCAACATAGAGCACACTACAGATGTATTCTGCTCCAGGTTACTACAATACATTAGAATGAAGAAATAAATGTTACTGGAGACATCGCAATAGACTAATAACAATGATTATGAGAAAGATTAAGCCTTGAAAATGTGGTTTTAAAAGACAGTGGAAAGGTATGTATCAACAGATGATGTTGCTATCTTAGCAGTGTGGTCACGTTTGCTTACCGAAATGATCCAGTCAGGAACAAATTTTCTCTTAATTCCACTATGTCGAACAGACTTGTTGGATTACTGTATGACTAAAAGCACAAACTTAAGATCTGAAGGGGAAGTCATATTTCTCATTGAACAGGAGTGTGACATCAGTAAAATGTTTCCTTCAGATAACCAGCGTCCATTACAATGATGTTATCTCACCACAGAAAGAAGGAATTTGAGAATTTCGGTCTTAAAAATGTGATAGAGAATGTCAATCACCAACTTAATGAGTTCGCTTGATAAGAGTTGTATTTTAAAAGTGTAATTTATCTCATTGTTGATATTCATGAAGGGATTTTTATCGGTCTTGGTCGACATATATGCATCATGTATCAACTGTAAATTTAATGAAGTTCATAATTTCTGCACACGTTGGTGGCTATCTGGACTGAATAGTTTACTCGGTGTAGGGCATTCTGAGTTTATACTGAAAGGTACCAATTTTAAAACTCAGTGTGAATATCAACAATTTGATGTAGATACAATCAGCGGACGCGTCTCAAACAGGATGAAATACTGCTCTAGCTTCCACTCTTAGTCACAATTCATCTGTTCTACAAAACTGAACGTGATCTTAAGTGGATTTCCATAGTTTAGACCACAGACTGATCTTAGACTGTCTATGAAATTCAGGAAACCCTGTACAGTTGTTTCATTAAGTATGAATTCATTTGATCGTAATCATAATGATGTACTCCAATTCTCCTTACGCTTCCACAAAACTTGAAATCTGTCGTCATCGTATTACTATTCAATTTTTTTCATCCTACTTTTTCTGTTAGGTTCAAACAAAATTAATCCATCTCTATTGCAACGAAGTCCAAAAGATCTTCTATCATTGGATGCTGATGAAACTAGTAAGTCTATGACAATTTGTACTGGTTTGTTTTTTCTCCAGTTCAGTTATCAACCCAGTTTATTAATCATTGGTTTATGTAATTGGATTTGAGTTATGCTGTATGTATGATTGATACTATATAATTGCCAAGAATAGGAGTAGTTATTCCGAAATTTATACCTGACGCCTTGTGACTTAAGAACTAATTGATTAGTCAAAGTATTGATTTTCTTCCTCTGTAAGATGGAAGGAATGTTTCGTATCAAAGTGACAAATGAATGTAAATATGATGTTGGGTGTATTGAAGGGAACGTAATCTATTCAAGTAATGATTTGAAGGTGATTATGAAATATCGTTAGACATTAACACCACTGGATGCGGGCTCAGTGATCTAGAGGTCAAGCGTTAGCATGCAAAACCGAAGATCATGAATTCGAGTCCCGGATACACAGTTGTGGCTGTACATATTAAGATAAAATTACTCTCCAGTACTTCATGGTTTTTAGTGGTAGTTCATTTAAAATCAGTTCATGATTTGTGAATTACCGAAACATAATGTTAACTAGACTGCTCATTAAAAAAATACGAAAATGTTGTTAATTAAGATATTAACATACACCAATTACTAATGATTTCAACGTTCAGTTACCCAGCCATTAACGTTAACTGTACCACTATATCATTGATATGAATCCAACTACAAGCAGTTTACACTTATGTAGGTTAAGTAACGAACATTTTGATACCTATTTGATTATAGTAAATAATGTTATTGAGATCTCAAATTAACCTACGTTTGACACCTATTGAAAACTAAAAAGCACTAGATAACTACTTAGTCCTTGTATCGAGTAGCTCACTGGGGTTCGAACCCAGGACCTTCAATTCATATACAGACCATGGAGTCGATATCCACTTGTTCACAAACCTAACTTCAATCAGTTCTCAACATTGTGCAACCAACTTTCATTGTCTTCGGTAGGTAAACAGTCTCACACCCAGGAGACTTAAATACTAGAGCTTTGGAACTTTCCACTCGAAGTTAGTTACTGGCCATATATTTCTGGTTTTTAATAGTTATCTAACTTAGGTCCTTTAGCAATCTCAATAAAACTCAACAATCTTCACTTTCCGCCTCTTCATGCTGATGAATATGAAATGTATTAGTGGTGAATTTTTTCCCTGGAATTTCGTATGTTGTTTAACTAGGTGAAGGGACTCTTGGAATTCATGGCATTATCAAAATGGGTATATTGTTTACTTCCACTTTCTAGAAATAGTTTTAGTTTGTACTAATGGTAATAAAAAAAAATCGATCAACAAATGGTCTTTCCGTTTTGTGGAATAGCTATATTGTTTTATCTCATCATCTGTTATTATAATAATGATCTAATTGATTAGAATAGAAGTTTTGTGGAGATCCGGTCTCGCAAGTGGGATGGATCTCTGATATAGTTGTGGATCTTCACTGCTAAAGCCTCTCTTAGTAAAGCTATACAGCTGCTCAGAGCTTTTTGGATTGTCAATCGTGATCGAATTAAGATCAGTCCGTTATGTTAAGTATGAAAAGTCAGATAAATGTTAACTGAAATATCACTAATTAAGAATAGAGTTTATCCAAATGATCTAATAATTACTGTAAATGTACATGATCACAATTTTGAAACAAATGAGTGTGATGATCTACAAAGTTTAGATTGATCGTTCTATCTAGAAAATAAAAAAATTACAGTTGGATATATTTTACTGTGATAATAGTTAACAGTGTATAATCCTGCGCTTACCAACATGATTCAAACGCGGGCAAGTAATGCAGTTGTTTGGAAACGGGTACTAGGTAAGGATGGCAAATCCATTGATGAAATAGTGGAACTTCATCAGTTGAGATGGCTGGGACACGTGTTACGTATGCCCAACCACCGACTGACCCGACATGCAATGTTTTATGGAGTAAGAGTAGGTTGTAAGAAAGCTACGGGCAGCCATACCAAAATGTGGCTTAAATCCATGAAGTCACTGACAAGTGGACTGAGACATGTTGGTAGGTGTGGACTACCTGGTTGGGATCCGCGGGATGATAGCAATCGATGGTTAGAGACCTTGAATGACATGGCTCGAAATCGTTTGCAGTGGCGAAGGTGCATCCATTCTTTGTGTTCTCCCAAATTCTAATCTTCTGAATTCTTCACGTCTCTATCTTTTTTCTCTTTCCAAATTTATTCATTGCATTATACTCCTTGAATAACATCTTCAACTCTTAATCTTTCTGATTACTGTTTATACTCTTGCTACTTCTACCACTATAGGATTTGAATCGACAACTGCATCTCTGTGTTAATGTAGTATGGCAACTCGAACTGATGTACGTACGTACGTACGTACAAAGTTCTACGTTGTGACTGACTGCAGTCCATATACACTATCGGGCTTTCTAACTCCTATAAACATGTTACATTAGAATATTTCAAGTAGGAGAATGTACTCTCTTTGATGTTTAGCTATATCAAAGTATTCAAACCCATATACTAAACATAGTACAATTTGGTATCACTAAATTTTAAACTTTTGATTGTATGGCCGAAAATTATAATTATGATGATAATTATGCAAACCATTAAATGGAATCACGTGTTCTTGTTTTTTTTTCAATGTCCATTTACCACATTCCTTTTTTTCCGTTTATAATTTTGTGTCAATTTTGTAAATAACCGAAAAAATAAAAAAAAACTTTTTTTTTCGAACTCCCTCTCCACCTCCCTCACCACCACCACCATCCTCCGTCATCTTTACTATGAATAAATTAAGTTTCAAAAAAAAAAGAATCGTTTCCCCTGTTAATGTTTCTATCACATGAATGATAATGAAAATCAAAGTTTCCTTTGTTACTTATTATTATTATTAGTAGTAGTAGTAATAGTAGTGGTAGTAGTAGTAGTAGTAATGGTAATAGTAGTAGTCATAGGAATAGTACTGTTTTTACCATTACCATCACTATTAGGAAATATCTTTACTTTTCTGCATACAAACACTCATTATGCCAACCAATTACATAACACACTAATCTTATATACTAATATTACTGACATAAACGATTTCGTATTGACGAAGAACTTATGATAATAGTGAAGATTTAATGTCTTTGTTTTGGATAATACTATTACTACTTACTAATGATGATAACATATGGTTTGTGAATCGAAATTTATTTATTGCTTTGGATTTGGCACAAGATTCAATTTGATGACTAAAGAGAGATTCACTGTCCCCCTTCTCTTTTTCTCTCCCTCATGCACATACACACACACACACTTCAGTTATCGTTGTTGACTGTGAAAATCAAACTACTTCAGAAAGATGTAGAATGAGATTATTATGTAAGCTTGAATATCTCAAACGCCTATTTTTTATAAACAGCTTGTTTTAACTTAATGAACGTGCTAGTTGAACTAGCCAATTTATTTGTAATTAAGTCTATGGTGTTGTTTTTTGAGGGGAGATTTACAATGGTTTGGAAAAAAAACGTTTAAAAGCTAGGAAAATAGTCAAAACTATATTTAGAAAATCACCGTTTTTTTTAAATCTCAAAAAGGTTTTCTGATCTAGTCGTCGTTTACATAACATGAGGTAATTTCAGAAGTAAGAGGTTGTGGCTGATGAAGTTGAACAATTTAGAGTGTTAAGCAGTTTTCCACTTTAGACAATGGTAAATGGTCATGTAATGTCGTAGATCGATTAAAGTTAGACATTAACACTGTTGGATGACATCTCAGCTATCTAGAAGTTAAGAGACCTAAGTTCCTGGGTGATATCGATCTCTCAACCATAGGATGAAATTACTGCTCAGCAGTTTGCTTCGTTCCATTTTACGGGTGTGAAACATGGTCATCAAGAATGGAAGGTATTTGTAAGTTACTTGTATTTGATCATAAATGTCTTCCAAGATTCGCTCGTGTATTTTAGGTCCACTGAATAAGCAACGTTTAAGTTAGGAATGGGGTAATAGTTAAGCATGACTAAGGGATTGATAAGATGGTTGATACATGCGTTACATGTGTCTAATCACGGCCTAATTCAACAGACGATGTTATCTGGTATTGGGAGTAAGCCATAAAAAAGTCAGGGGCAACTAAACCAAAACATGGCATCAGTTCAGGAAATCATTAACAATTGGACTAAGCCATGTTGATAGGTGTAGGTTACCACCACCTGGTTGGAGTACGCGTGATTATCATAACCAGTGGTTAAAGATTTTAAATGATATGGCTCAAAATCGTTTGGACTTGCGCAAGTGTATGCAATCTTTGTCTTCTCACAAATTCTGAGATCTTAAATTCCTCAACTTTTCTGTTTTTATCTCACTAATTTGTATTTTCTTCTCTAATCGTATCTTCAATACCTAATCCTCTGTATTACTATTGATACTTAAGGATTCACTCTAAGAATTTCATCACTCTGTGTTAATAGGGTAATGGCAACTGGAACGACAACTCATTTTATCAGTTATCCTAACCAAACAGAATATGAAAGTCTTTAAAATTATGGCTCAAAGTGTGGTATGTAATTTATTGAATTGTGTAAGTGATATTGTCTTCGAATAGTTACCTACAAAAAAGAGGTGACCATCTCAATTAATTTTATACTTTACATCATAGATTGATCTAAGTTAGAAAACCATTGTTGCCTGGTAAGCACTAGACAGTTGTTTCGTCCTAGCATCAGACTCTTTCAACAGCACGAAACTTACTTACGCCTGTTAATCCCAATGGAACATAGGCCACCGACCAGCATTCTGCAATCCACTCTGTCCTGAGCCATCCTCTCTAGTTCTATCCAATTGTTGTTCATTCTTCTCATGTCTGTCTCCATTTCTCGGAGTAATGTGTTCTTTGGTCTTCCTCTTTTGCTTTGGCCTTGAGGACCCCATGTGAGGACTTGTCTTGTGACACAGTTGTGTGATTTTCTCAATGTGTGTCCTATCCACTTCCAGCACAGAAGATCCAACTTAAAACTTTTAGATCTCGTTATTAACAGAATAAATATTATCCACATAACCTTCAAACCATTAGTTCCATCCTTTCTTGTCAAACGATGAGCTCATGTCGCTGAAGAGTCTCATACCGGAACGAAACAACCATTCAATATCATCCGATTATTACTAGTTATATAACTAATTTTCTTTTTTCATATATACTTTCCTTCTTTCTTTTTCAGAATCTCCAAGAAACGGAAACTCTGCCAATCTCAAACCCTATCAAACATGGATTATATTATTCATTGTAACCTTGTTACTCAGATCTATTCTCATATAATCAAAATGATTATATACCATCTTTGTTTTTTTGTTTTTGATGATTCCAATGAAACCATTCTACAATGACTGTTATTCTGATGAGAATTCCTTTCTAACCTTCAGTAGCTCTATTCGTCCTCCTTTTTTTTGTCACTATCGTTATTCTTGTTCATTTGATCTACCTATCTTCAATCTATAGAAAAAAAACAAGAGAGGGGGGAGTGGCAAAAACAGGAAGAAAATATGGGGGGTTTGTTTTGTTTTTAAGCCTTAAATGAAGAAAACTCTTTTTTTCGAAAAAAAATTTATCATAGAAATATTCTGTTTTTTAAAAAATTCAGGTACACTTGTAGCATTTAGATGATTGTTACATAGATACAAATGCACACACACACACACTCATACACACATATATAGACAAACATTGAATTACGTCAATACATTTTTAAAAATTTTGTTGGTTTCATGAAGTGCATGAAATTACTTTTTATCACCATCGAATGTTCAATGTATATCTCCTGCTTTTATGGACTATTTGATTGTTTTTTTAATAGTTCCCCCCCTTCGCTCCCCCTCCCTTGATGCCCCCCTCTCTCTTTCTTTCTTCAAGTATCTATTATATATCAATCTTCGCTTGTCACATTCTGTTTATATTAAGATATTTAGTAACCTATGCGTGTGTTGCTATCATTACTATATATATATATAGTATTAAGTATATTTCTATGTGTGTGTGTGTTTAGATTTCTTCAGGCTTATTTTTTTCATTTTACTGCTGATATTGTTTAATAATCTTTGAGGGGGTTGTTTAGATTGAATCTTTTGTGTGTGTGTGTGTGGTAATAAGTAGTATCTATGCATTTTTGTGCTCATTTTTTTTAGTACATAATCATCGTTATTATAGATCTTATATTACCTCTTTGTAATTATATGTACATTTTTTTTCTGGTATTTATTTTGAGTTCATTCTCGTATAACTTATGCTTGTCACTATGTGGATCATTATTATTAGTTGATAGGTTTAGTTATTCTCTTCTATTTCGATGGCAACTTGAACCGATGCATAATGTGTGCTTGGTCCTACATTGTTGCTGACTAACTGACTGACTGACTAACTTCAATGAAAGAGAATAGTTTTATGTTTAACATTGAATCATGTTTAGCTAAAAAGTTTTAAAAGTGTTTACACAATTGTTTTAATTTATATAAACAGGATGTGTGTGTTTGTGAGTTTGGGTTTGTTTGTTTGTTTTTTCTTCTTTTTAGTCCAAGATTTTATTTGTTCAATAAAACAAAATACAAATTTTATGTAAAATTATTTATGTCTTATTGATAAGAATCATATGTTCACTATCGGGGAAGTTCGTCATGTAATTCGAATAGTTCTAGGCAGAAGTCAGGAGGTAATGAAAGATAATCATGAATTGAGTGAAGTTAAATAACTACGTCTTTGGATACTTGGTCGATTGTCTAAAGGTTAGGTGTTAGCAAACAAGATTGAAGAACCTGGGTTTGATTCCGTATTGTGAAGTCTTAGATTGATAAGAAGTCTCATAGCTGGATGATACAGCTGTCCAGTTTTTCCAGGCTTTGGAATGTGGTCTAGCTAAGAATAATTCCTGATTTAGGCTATAAAGAGAAATTTATTGAAAAATAGTAACTAGTGTACAATCAGAAGGGGTTTTGTGTAGATTTCAGTATTTTCATAGTTGAAATCATAAGTCAATTGAGATTTCTGACTTCAGGATACATGTCCTGGAGTTCTAGTGGGAAGCAGTGACCAGTGGAGTTCAACAACGTCTGTTGTGAGATAACAACTCACTGAAGACAA
Source organism: Schistosoma mansoni (assembly GCF_000237925.1). Taxonomy (NCBI): domain Eukaryota; kingdom Metazoa; phylum Platyhelminthes; class Trematoda; order Strigeidida; family Schistosomatidae; genus Schistosoma; species Schistosoma mansoni. The sequence continues at coordinate 93,954 of NW_017386106.1, read as the reverse complement.
CTGGTGAACGGTTGCTCAAACTTCGTGGACTGGTTGAAGTTAGACATTAACAACGTTGGACGACGACCGCCTCAGTGGTCTAGTGGTTAAGTGCTCACGCGAGACTGGTAGGTCCTGGGTTAGAATCTCGCGAGGAGGGATCGTGGATGCGCACTGCTGAGGAATCCCACAATAGAACGAAACGGCCGTCGAGTGCTTCCAGGTTTTCCATATTGGTCTAGCTTTAATTGACTCATGATCTCAACTATATAAAATTCAATGAAGATTGTTGATTTGGATTAGATAACTAGTATCTGTTAGTAGTTAATATGTGTAATAATGGCATACAGGTTAAACACTTGGTTACAAGTTTGAACATCACTTTGCATAAATCAGTTAGTATCAATAGTTATTGTACAAAAAGTTCATCTCATAGATATTTCCTTAATAAACAATATAGTGCTCAACTGTGAATATTATGGTCATGATTGTAGGTAGAAAGTTTGTAATAGACTAATGATACCAAGAATGAATAAATTGATGTATTTGTAGATATCTGAATGAGTAGAAGAACTAGATTTTCTGGCGTTTCGTCACTCACTGTAAATCACTTCTTCAGGTGATAAATAATCGAATCAAAATTAATCCAAGTTTAAATAGTACAAATGAATTAGGATTAATTTCACACTCGTCAGTTATTCTCTGAAGAAGTGATTTGTAGTGGGTGACGAAACATCAGAAAATCTAATTCTTCCACTTATTGGGATATTGACAAATTTATTATTTTTTATTTTGTAACAATCTACCCAATGCTCAATTTATCCGAAAGCATCAAGTCAAACGTTGGTAATGATACCTACAAAGATAACATGAATTGATTACATCATGTATGCCGTTTAAAAGTTACACAGGGTTCAATAATTCAAGCATCAATGTTTTCAAACTTCAATACCGGTTAGAATTTCTTGTCTTCAATACATTTTGTTTCTGATAGAATTTCATCGATTCTGGATGCGCGCTGTTGAGGAGTCCCACAAAAGGACGAAACGGCCGTCCAATGCTTCCAGGTTTTCCATGGTGATCTAATATCCACAAAACCCCTTCTGATATTCTATTTATATTTAAGAAGAGAATTTATAAAATTCCCTTTTCTCATCCAAATACATTTTTGTAATTTGTAAACGGAACAATAAATAAATAAGTTTTTCATAGTTGAAAGCGTGAGTCAATTGAAGCTAGAACACCATGGAAAACCTGGGAACACTGGACGGCCGTTTCGTCCTATTACGGGACCCCTCAGTGGCAGTGCAACTCTAAGTACCCGCTCTCGCGAGTTTCGAACCCAGGACCTACCAGTCCCGAGCCGAAGCCCTTAACCGATAGACCACTGAGCTGGCGTCCAGCGGTGTTAATGTGTAACTTCAACTGATCCACGAAGTTGAGCAACCATTCACCAATTGTCTTCAGTGAGTTCCTATCTCACAACAGACGTGGTTTTCCATGGTGGTCTAGCTTCAACTGACTCACGCTTTCAACTATGAAAAATACCAAATCTCCACAAAACCCCTTCTGATAAATAAGTTTTTGTTTTGTATCAAAACAATCTGCCTTCCTTTTGTGTGTACACGTACATCTAATGTAGTGAATGAGAACATAGGGGGTGGGAGGGGGTGAGGACAACCAAATGTATTTTAATACAACATTACAGAATCTCTCTTAATAAAATCTGAGAAACATACAGTAAATACTTCATTTGTAAAATGTCAATCAATCATCTCAGACTTTGTTATATTTTCATTTCCATATCAATCACTTTCTGTTCTATCTTCTCAACCTTCTGCCTCCAGGCATTTTGCTTTCGATTGGTGATACATACTACTTATATCCATCAACATCAGTAGTACATACAAGCATATGTTCCATTCCGAAGTATACAGGAAAAAATGGTATTATATACATATATTGATGCCCTAATATGTATAAATGTATATTGAACATGTGCGTGTGCACATAGGCGCCCATTTGAAATCTTTTATCATCACGCTCTTTAAGTGAATTGTCTGCCATGGTATGAAAGTTCCAGTTGCTAATATAACTAAACAAACTCATCACGATATCCAAAGCTGATCATTGAATCAAGTTGGTTGATACTTCAAAGTCATATCGAATGTATATGAAGCAATGATATTACAATATGGCTAGTCTATTCCAATGGATTATTCATGTTTCCTTTGTTTACTTTCTGATAATCATTTAATGACTCAGAATGATGACCTTATTTAAGGAGAAATATTTTATAAGTCTGTATTGTTTTTTGAAAAGTAGAATGATGATAAAATTTTTGAAAATAGTCAAGTTTTCACTATGGTGATAATATGTATCTGTTCCTCTTTTTTTCGATGTTTAATCATATGTACAGTATCATGTATTTAGCAGGTGGTGATTGGGGGAGGATATGGCACTTGAGGTAAGATGGTGGTTGGAGGTGGTCAGCAGTGTCTAGTCACCTAGACTGGCGGCCACATTGCAACTTGATCGATAGCATTCGATCAGCACTAAGAAGGACTTGACACGCATGACATTGATCACCACCCAGTGATCAATCAATTGTGATATGGCACTTCTCCGTTGATTTTAATTGGGTTATTGGTGTATATAAGCGCATAATATTTACTGGGGATTCCATTTTGAACTCTAAACTTTATTTTTATCTATTTGGTACTACAATAATGTGTCCATAGCAATTAGATATGGAAAACTTCAGATGCTTTAAATGAAATCTCCAGTACCAATCACACTCTGATATGTAGCCTACCCCCCCTACCATCTAAATGAAAGGGAAACTGCTGGGAAACACCATACTGCCCATTTATTGATCATTATAAAGGATTGCCCTCTATTGATTTTAAGTTAGCTTAGATCGACTCATGAATTTTAGATTAGTTTATAATGATGAAATGGTAACTTTAACACATTTTTTTCTATGGTTAATCATATTGAATCTATAAATTATCACGACAATAATTAATAATTTATCAGAGGGGAGTTTCGTGGAGATTTTAGTACATTTATAGTTAAGAGCTAATCCATGTCAAGTAGAGACAGGTATCTACCTCAGTACAATGAAAGTTGGTAGCGCAATTTCTTGGATTAGTTGAGGTTAGACATTAACATCGTTGGATGATGGCTGGCTCAGTGGTTTAGAGTTATTTGTGAAGTGACTATTATAGTCTCGTTGCCATGGTTTGTGATGAAAGATCGGTTCTATTTGTAACTTATTTAATTCATCATAGATCGATCTCTGTTGAAATTTCACTCAAAATAGAATCGTTCTATTGGACAGTAATTGAGGGGTTCAAAAATGAAATAATTTAGTATAATCATACATACTTTTTCTTACTTATTCTCATCATTTTTCGGTATTCAGGGTTAAATTGTGGTCCGATTGATATTCAGATGTTACTCCTAACCCAGCCTGTTTAGTTTAGAACACCAATATCAGCCTCCTCCATATTAATCATATATTTCAGAAATACTGGGTTTATATACAAATAAATCAGACCAGAATATACCACTAAATAAACAATAAAAATTTTTCAAGATCAATCCGAGAAAGTAGCTGTGATTATGAAAGACTGTTATTAATAGATTTGAGATAATTTAAGAATAGTAAATGGTATGATAATAGTCAATCTTACTTACTACTTGCGTCTGTTACTCCCAATGGAGCATAGGCCGCCTACCAGTATTCTCCAACTCACTCTGTTCTAAGCCTTCCTTTCTAGTTCTATCCAACATTTGTTCATTCTTCTCATGTCTGTTTCCATTTCTCAGCGTAATATGTTCTTTGGTCTTCTTCTTTTTCATTGGCATTCAGGATTCCATGTGAGGGCTTGCCTTGTGACGCAATTGGGTGATTTCCTCAATGTGTGTCCTATCCACTTCCAGTTCTTCTTCCTGATTTCTTCCTCCACTGGAATCTGGTTTGTTCTCACCCACAATAGCTTGTCTTTGATGGTGTCTGGCCAACGGATCCGAAGTATTTTGCGTAGACAACTATTAATAAACACTTGTATCTTCTGGATCATGGATGACTTTCGTGGTTCTTCACGTCTCAGCCCCGATAATAGTCAATCGTTCAAATCAAAGCTCATAGTAAAAGGAATATGAATATACACATAATATTGTTAATTAGTGGTTATATAACAAGAATATACGCATAATATTGGTCCGTAACTGATTCCTAGAGGATACTATAGCTGTAATTAATCCCCCAAAATCAATAGCTTTTTAAGTGTTCGACATTGGATGCTGACCACATTAGTTTTAGTGGACTTGTTTTGCTGAAGGCGTTCAGTCATGCATCCGTACCAGATCACGTTTCAAACTAGCGTGGAAAACATCTCCTACAATCATTAGTTAGATTAGATCAATCGCTTCTTGAAATATTGATAACGCATCAAATATATCTTTCCAACCTCTTCGCTTCTGACTTCTGATTTTAACTGAATGGGGTACGATTCGATTATAGAGTGCGTTACTAGTTAGTAGTTGTCAAACTACAATACTAGGGGTATCTTCAATACTGTTCTCTTATTCTCCATCCGGATATAATATTAATCTTGAGCAAATTTACTGTTTATATATCTAACGGTATAGTTCACATTTGTATTGAATTAGTTTTATTGTAATTTCTTCACCTTCTACCTCGCATGACTCCTCTCTCAGTCATTATTGTAAAATGTTCCTTTTCCCTTTTTCTCCCTTTATTATCTACTCTATTCCTTATCAATACTCTAAGTGTAATCAACAAATAACTGCTTAATCTACAGTATTGATTAATCCTTATCATCATTTTATCACATTAGTCAAGCTTAATGATAAGAAGAAGAAGAAATGAAAACTACCTCCCATTACTATCATAATTAGTTTCATTTATAAAGAGAGTAGATAGAATTTGGCTAAAACTGGGATTGAGTATATGCATTTAGTTCAAATTAGATTAGAATTTTTACCCTTTCCATATGTGAATGGCTGTGTGGACTCAGTATCTAAGCGGATAATAGATTAGCATTTTAAGCAAAAGATACTGGATTCAAAACCCAAAGTGAACATCAACTATGGGATTTAAGTGAATTCAGCTGATGAGTCCCAAATAGAATGAAACGTGCGTCTTAGATTCCATTCTTTGCCACACTCTATCTAGCCTATATCAGCTTGTGTCATAAATATATGTATGAGTTATTATCCATTTATCTATTTAAATTAAGTGACTTCATGAAGATAATCTGTGATTTGTAAATGGTATTCATCATAGGCTAGCTTTAGTTATGATACTGTTGAAAGCCAGAGAACAAAAGACACTTGCCCCCGAATGCCCTGATACGGCCGAGAGTGGGGAGAGTCCGCTCTCCCTCTCGAAATGCTCTCATACGGCCACGCGTATATAGCCTCTGCCATAGAAGTACTATTCATTGCCTTCTCGCATCACGAGTGTTGTTTATGAAATTGAAAGGACGAAAAGCGAATGTCCGGCGCTTTAACCGGGTTGGTGGATGTGGAGGATCCACCTAGGGGAGTTGGAAAACCCTCCTTCCAAACCAATGGTGTACATGGGCTCCAGTATCCTGAGGGAACAAATGGCGTATTAATGAATCGTTGGTCAACGGCTACTATGGGACTGCATCTACTCACGATGCTCCACTGCCATGTGGATCAGATCTTTAGGTCAAAGGCTCTGGGTGTGGCCTCCTAAGAAAACCACCTGCTTCAGTTTGGTCACCTGGGCAGTATTACAGCCCTCACACAAATCAAATGAGATTTGTGCGGCGCATATATATCTGGTACCCCTTTGTACCAATATTTACGTGTTTAAATAAATAAAATAAATAATGATTTTTAATACTGAAGAATCCCATACTAAGAGGTAACAATTGTAGATTACTCCCCGGTTATTTACTTAAGTTCAGTTCGTGTTATAAAACTGTAATATCTTAACAATCTTAACTCTCTATACTAAATATTTTGTATCCACCTTCAAATGAATAACGAATACGATCGTAACGAATACTACCTACAAATATAATCGAATGACATAAAATGGACATAGTTCGAACTTAGATTAGTAAAACTGTCAACGACACAGTTTCAGACAGTTTTTTGATCCCTACTCTTATTTCAGTTGATTCGTTCAACATTGTGATTTGAGGTTAAAGAGATATTATTCCTGTACTAAGTATACCCAAATTAATTTGACGTTTAAAAATTTAAGGTTCTTCATTTTGGTAATAAAGCAGGATAAACATGAACATTAGTTGGGAAAGAGTATGTTCTGTATGATATAATTAAAGATAGTAATCTCGTTAGCTTAGTATTATTTCCATTTAGGAATGATCTCCTTTCAATCATACCATATACACACATCACCCAACTGCTTCACAAGACAAGTCCTCACATGGAATCCTCATGGCTAATGAAAAAGAGGAAGACCAAAGAACACATTACACCGAGAAATGGAGACAGACATGAGAAGAATGAACAAAAATCTGATAGTAGTAGGAAGGAAGGCCCAGGACAGAGTGTGTTGGAGAATGCTAGTCGGCAGTCCGTACTCCATTGAGAGTAACAGGCGTAAGTAAGTGAGTAAGTAAGTAAGTGAGTAAGTGAGTAAGTAAGTAAGTAAGTAAGTAAGTAATACACACACATACACTGTAGGTATTCCATAATGGGAAGACTAAATGCTTATACAATAAATCTCTTAAACAAAGAGCTTCCACAACCATACTTGGACAAAAAAACTATCCAATACAATCCTTGTTCTTGATGTTAACTATGATATCATGTGAATAATACCCTTAGTATTGTTTGTTTGAATCTTCCTATTGATGGTTAGAACTGAAATTGATCAGTCTCTTATTGAGATATGTGCACACTATGAATAATAATTGGAAATATATAAAATTATCCACTTACACAACATGTTGCTGAAGTATTTAAAGTAACGATGTACAACACACGAGTTCATCTTGTTTATCTACAACTAATATCATTCTTTTTCTTAATAAATTTTTAGACTGGGAGGTCCTGGATTCGAATCTCGCGGGGCGAGGTCGTGGATGCGCACTGTCACTGAGGAGTCCCACAAGAGGATGAAACGGCCATCCATTGCTTCCAGGTTTTCCATGGTGAGCTATCTTCAATTGACTCATGATTTCAACTATATAAAATTACTGAAATCTCCACAAAACCCCTTCTGAAAAAAAACTTATTTAGCTTCCCGTGAATTTCTTTTTCTTTTTTCAACAAAAATTAACATGCTAAATAGTGAAATACGCTTAATCATAAGCGTACTGAAATTTAGTCACGCTCATTACTTCAAGTCACCTCTCTCTCTCTCTCTCTTGTAAGCTATCTCACTCACTCACTTTCTCTCTCTCTTGTTAACTCGTTCACTCACTCACACTCTCGCTCTCTCTCTGTCTATCTCGGAAACACAAAAACGAAGTGAGTTCAACTGAATGATGATAGATATGTTAACACGAATTACCAAGGATAATAGAAGTTAACGAAAGAAAACCAGAAAAAAAAAATAGTAATGTGACATAGGAATTAATTTCCTATATTTATTTACAAAAGTTACTTAACTGTAAAATTTTTTCTTTTTTTATTATTCAATATGTACAATACGAAATGTTCTCAAATTAATCTATGATGATTGATGCCTTATAAAAATGAGTCTATTCAACAGATATTAGTGATTTTCATAGTCTAAAGCGTGACTCAATTGAAGCTAGACCACCATGGAAAACCTGGAAGCACTGGATGGCCGTTTCGTTCTATTGTAAAACTCCTCAGTGTCAGTGTGCATCTACGATCCCTCCTCGCGAGATTTCAACCCGGGACTTATCAGTCTCGTGCACGAGTGCTTAACCACTAGACCACTGAGCCAGCTGGCATCCAACGGTGTTAATGTCTAACTTCAACTAATCCATGAAACTGAGCAACCATTCACCAATGTCCTCAGTGAGTTGATATCTCCCAACAGACCTGGTTGAACTCCACTGGTTACTGTTTCTCACTAGAACTCCAGGAAATGCCTCTTGAAGCCAGTCACTAGTTAGCATATGATCACTTTCAGAAGGGAGTTTTGTGGAGACAGGTTCGTGGATGAGCACTGCCATCGAAGATTCACACAATAGGACGAAACGGCCGTCTAGTGCTTTCACATTTTCCATGGTGAGCTATCTTCAATTGACTAATGACTTCAACTATATAAAATTACTGAAATCTCCACAAAACCCCCCTTCTGACAAATATTTAATATTGATAAGGATTCAATTGACAAATAATATCAATCAGGTCAACATTTTATGACATCTTTTTTTTTAATTTTTTAATTTTTTTTAATCCCTAAATTCTTAAAATCCAAGAAAACTTTTTTTTTCTTTTGTTTCTTGAGATTGGAGAATTTTTTTCTCCCCCCCTTGAATTGACCAAAAAAAATTTTTTCTCGTTTTTATAAAATGAGAGAAAATCCTACTTAAAATATTAAGATTTTTTCTTTTTTTTTTCTTTTTTTTCTTTTTTTGGGGGTGGGGTGGGGGTTAACACGGATTATGTTAACAACCATTTTTTTTGGCAGAACTTTTATATCCATCACAAATTATCACCTCTGTCCATCAAAAAGAAACCCTCAACTTAGTTGTAATCTATATGTGAATCATCAATCGACTAAGCAATTAATAAAACACATAAACAGTTTACTGTTTTCCTTCATTCAATTGGATTATAATTTAAGGATAAGAGAATCAGAAACAAGAATTGGAATTTTAGGTTAATGTATAAAAGTCAGGTATGTTGGAAAAGTTACACTATCAATATCCTTGTTTGGATGATTAGATTGTTTTAATCTAATTCTTCTGATGGTTGCCCTTGATATATGAGGAGAAGCATGGAATACAATAGACAGCTTTCATAAAACTGTGCGATTTGAACTTCGAAGATAAACACTAGATATACAACCCTATGAAGACAACTAGTGTAGCAGAAGCCTCTGTGTTAGTAAGCCACAACATACGCAAGGGAAAAACCAAGATCCTCAAATACAATATGGAGAACACCAACCTAATCACATTAGATAGAGAAGCTTTGGAAGATGTGAAATCTTTCACGTACCAAGCCAACATCATCGATGAATAAAGAGGATCTGATGCAGACGTGAAGGCGAGGATTGACAAAATAAGAGTTACATTTCTACAAGTGAAGAAAATATGGAACTGAAAACAACTGTCTGTTAACCAATATTAAAGTTACAATCTTCAATAAGAACGTCAAGACAGTTCTGCTGTATGGTGCTGAAACTTCGAGAAATACCATAACCATCATCAGAAAAGTACAAGTATTTATAAACAATTGTCTACGTAAGATACTTAATGCCCTTTGATCGGATACCATCAGCAACAGCCTACTGTAGAACAGAAAACACCGATTTCCAGATGAATGGGAAATTAGGAAAAGACGTTGAAAGTGGATAGGAGGTACCTTGAGAGAATCACAAAACTGCATCACAAGACAAGCATTAACTTGGAATCCTGAAGGGAAAGGGAGAAGTGGAAGACGAAGGAGCACATCGAGTCGAGAACTGGAAGCAAACATGAAAATGCTGAATAACAACTGTAAACAAGTGAAAGAGATTTTCCAGAACAGAGTTAGATAGCGATTGGTGGTGGGAGGCCCATACTTCCCCATGAATGGTGACAGGCGTAAATAAGTTAATATCACACTCGCTTTACTTCTGATTGTTGCTATTTGCTATCATTATTTTATTTGCCTATTGAGTAGTCAGTTCACTTTTTCTCTTGTTCTTTTCACTTCTAGATAACCTCACTTAATGCCCCTCACACTTCTCGAACACACAAGGTACCTTTAGGCTAGACACAAACCTACCAAAGACTGAAGGTTACATGCATAAAGAACACTAGAAATAATTTTGTATACCGCTCAAAACTATTAAAACAATAGCGAAAATTTTGCTCACAAACACACAATAACACTGACAATCTTAAACATATCAAATACCTAATTGAAGTCATATATAATGGGCAAATTGACACTCTCTAAATCCTAATCATGAACTATGAATTCTGATAGAAACATATACCCAATGACACTATATCAGATAGTGCTATTTGGATATTTGAGAGAATTTCGGTCATTCATATGGCGAAAGATCATTTTTTTAAAATTAAAGATGATATTATAAGCAAAGGTGGATAGTGGCTAGCAGTGGAATCCTGTTTGATGCGTGTTTCGTCCTTATTGGGACTCGTCAGCTGGATGTACCTGCATCTCAGAGTCGATGTTCGAAATTCGAATATTTCACTTCTACTTGAAGTTTGTATTGATGATATTGTTTAGAAGAATAATGAAAGCTTCACAATCAAACCATCTAGTTCAAAGAATGAAACTCATCAATCAGCCAACTGATTAATTAATAAGTACAAAGTTTCATTTGATCAAGTCATTCATTAACACTGTAAAGTTCATTTCATCAAATGACTTATTTCTTGATGACTAACTAACTAATCAGTTACAAAACATTCCTTATCAAATTTTTTTTCTCATGTTTACTCAATCTATTCACTTAGTGTACTATCTTGAACTTGGATGGTAATCTATAGTGTAATTGACAAGGATTAGGTAATGATGACATAATAATCCAATGTCATATATACATAATCGATAAATTGGATGTAATCAGAAAAAATAAGTCAAACAGTTTCACTATTTTGATATCTTTATCATACTCGATTGTCAATATGATATAATTATAATGACATCATCAAGAGATCACAGATAAATCAAATATCATCATAGATAATGAAAAATAATCAGTCTTCAGTAATAAGGATAGTAGGTTGATGAACCTATGTTAATCCTGACAGTTTGTCTTTCAGTGAAGGTTCAGCTTCTCCTTGAAAATGTTCACTGATGGGGCTGATACCACTTGTTCGGGTAATATGTTCCAGTCATTGACCACTCGATGAGAAAAACGGGACCCCACCTTTAGTTTATTACATCGCGGTTTGTGAACCTTCTTGCTATGACCTCGGAGATTATTAGTGCTAGAGGGAGCAAAAAGATATGACATATTAACACCTAAAACATAATTAAAGATACGAAACGCCAGTATAAAGTCATCTCGTGTCCTACGATAAGATGAAAGTGAAAACTCTTTACCATTGGATGCCGGTTCATTGGTTTAGAGGTTAAGCGTTCGTACGCGAGACCGATAGATCCTGGGTTCGAATCTCGCGAGGCAGGATCGTGGGTGCGCATTGCCACTGAGGAGTTTTACAATAGGATGAAACGGCCGTCCAAAGCTTCCAGGTTTTCCATGGTGGTTTAACTTCAATTGACTCTTGAATATTTCTTGTTAATATGATGAATGAAAGAAGTTATTTGAAAGGCTGAGTTTATCAGCAATATGTTCAATGTTCATTAAGGATGTCATACATATCCAGAACTACAGACTATTTTTCCCAATTACCTACTATGTGTCAAGTGAATGTTATAAAGTAGTTTTTATTTAACGATTGTATTCCCAACCCTAGAGTTTGTTATATTTGTGCTTTATTTTATCATGCATATCAGAGCATGTTGCAATGGTAAAGTCTTGAGAACACATTTATACATATTTTTAATCTTGTGGTTTTTAAACAAGTTGACTTAATGTTTGAGGAAAAAGCAAGATTCTCAAATACAACACAGAGAACACCAACCCAATCACACTTGATGGAGAAAATCTGGAGGATGTAGAAACATTCACGTACCTGGGAAGTGTCATCGATCAACAAGGAGGATCGGATGCAGATGTAAAGGCGAGGATTGGCAAAGCAAGGCCAGCATTTCTACAATTGAAGAACATATGGAACTCAAAACAACTGTCAACTAATTTCAAAGTGAGAATCTTCAGTACGAACGTCAAGACAGTCCTACTGTACGGGGCTGAAACTTGGAGAACTACTACATCCATCGTCAAGAAGGTACAAGTATTTATAAACAGTTGTTTACGCAAAATACTCAACATTCACTGGCCGGATACTATAAGCAACAGCGTTTTATGGGAGAGGATAAACCAGCTTCCAGCTGAAGAGGAAATTAGGAAAAGACGTTGGAAGTGGATTGCACATACATTGAAGAAATCACCAAACTGAATCACGAGGCATTCCCTAACTTGGAACCCTGAAGGGAAGCAGAAAAGAGGAAGATCAAAGAACACATTACACCGGGAAATAGAAGCAGATATGAAAAGAATGAATGTTAACTGAAATTAACTGCAAAGGATTGCCCAAGACAGGGTTGGAAGGAGAATTCTGGTGTGGGGCCTGTGATCCTCGACGAGGGGTAACAGGCGTAAGTAAGTGACTTAATGCTTAGCTAGTTTTGATAAGTCATAAATACCACAGTATATGTCGACTGTCTTTGCATTTTCTTTTACATTATATCAGATGAATTATTGATATATCACACAGTTGATAGTTATTAGTGCTTATACTTTTGTTTTCATCATACATTTCAGGTTGTATTTATAATAGTATGTTGTGGATAAATTCAAATATCTGATTTTGATGGAGTTTTTTTCTCTGAACAGGATAATTTGGTCATGGAGCTTCCATCGTTCTTCTGAACGACATCATCAGCACAAACTTCGAACACTTCACTTCATCCACCTGAGCTACAACTCTTCTCCACCATCTCAAATATCTGAATATTATTTGATATTAGAGATTGACTTTAGCTAATTCGTTATTTTAAACTGAAATGTACTTGACAATCGTTTGGCTTTAATATAATATTACACAGTAGTGCATACTCGTAACCAAGTCAAGGATTGAACTAACGAGCAACGGTGGTCCAACCATGCTAGGAATAACTCGACAATGATGATCACTCCATTTCACAAAATAATTTAAATTGTAAAAGAAATGATTCATTGTTTTTGATGGAGTTTTTGTTCTCTGAACTGGATGGTTTGGTCGTGGAGCTTTCAATCGTTCTTCTGTACGACATCATCAGCACAAACTTCGGGTTTATTGTTTGTCAATTTATTAATCAAATGATGACACACTAGTTGTATGAACTGAATATCACATCTTTGACTCTTTATCATATAGTAGGAGTAATCTACTGACTAGTTTCATAGTTGGATGCATAGTTTATTATCCATCCCTCTATTTGCACTATCTCCCTCCACGATGTATCCAGTTATTCACACTTTATGTATGTCACATTTGAATTCATATCTAAGATGGTTGAATTTCTGTTTGATTAACAGTAGGCTATTTATCTATATTACTGATATATCTGACAGTAGTCTATAACATTTCATTTTACTAAAAAAAAGAAGGTAAACCTATACTGAAAAGTAGTTTGGACTTTAATGATGATCCATATCCACGTTATCTAGCTTCAGAGTCATAGGCGTTATCACTGATTTATTCGTATAACCACTAAGGTCCTTTGTTGGACTAAGATGTGTTGATATGCTTGATGCTATTACAAGTTCACCTTACTCGGTAAACGGAATGAAGGTGAATGATACAGTGATACGATAGGCTTATTCTAATTCATTGTCCTCTGCCCTGCTAACTAGATCAAGAAGTCATGATGAGGCTTAGGGAATGTATTCTACAAGTACCCACAAAATACGAGGTCACTAAGCACACAAATCAAACTTATTTATACAATGATAGAAATGGCCTTGGGAGAGCCACAAAACAGCATACTAAAAAAAAATCCGTCAACCAATGACAGTCAAGGAATTCCGAGTGGGAAATATAAGCTGTAAGTCAACTAAGCATTTCTTGGTGCGAAAACATAAAATTCAAAATTTCAGAATAAAACTACTAAATTAGGACCTTTCCCAAGTGAGTTCTGGGGATCTAACGTCCCCAACAAATTGTACTTATTTGTAGTTTGCACAGTGAAAGGTCGTAAGGCTTTCATAAACGCACCTTATTACGTCATGAGATTAATAGACAGAGTGATGTGTTAAAACAAGCAAAAGCAGATAACCTTTTGAAATATCTAGTGGACAGAAACGATTAGCCCAGATTCACTTAATATTGTTTGTTTGAATCTTCCCATTGATGTATTAGGACTGCAACTGGTCAGTCTCTAATTGGCATATGTGCATACTATGCGTAATTCCTCGATATAGCCTTCATTCACTAGCATGGTAAGCAAAGATGGATAGTGGCTAGTAGTGGAATCCAGTTTGATGCGCGTCACTTTGTCCTATTTGGGACTCTTCGGCTGGATGCACCTGCATCTCAGAGTTGATGTTCACTCTGGAACTCGAACCCAGTACCTTTCGTTTCAAATGCCATCACGTTATCCACTTGGCCACTGAGTCCTGTTAGCCACTTGCTTGTGCCATGGGGTGAAGTTTAAATTCATTTAGTATTGTTTGTTTGAAATGCAGGTACATCCATCTGACGAGTCCCAAATAGGACGAAACGCGCATCCTGGATTCCACTGCTAGCCACCATACATCTTTGCTCATCAAGAAGCCCAGATGTTCAAGCAGGCGGTCAATTGTCAGTGATTAATTTTATAATTTTTAGTAATTCTTGGATCTTTAGTAGGAAGCTATGAATAATGGGGTTCAACTGCAAAGTTAATGAGAGACAGTTGTTCACCAATGGTATTGAACCATAATCAAGCAACACTTACTTTCTGGTTAGCGTTTTTTAGCGAGTTAGTTTTTCTAAGGGATGGGATAGCTAACCCCATGCCCAACCCTCCTCCTTTACCCGGGCTTGGGACCGGCAGTAACTCTAGAAGAGCTACAGGCGGAGTTAACTAAGCAACACTATGAAATGATTAATGTTAGACGCGTAAACCACTGGTTACCGATATTAGTATTAGAAAATTTAAATAGACTAAATTCAACCTCTAATATGTCCAATATTAGGAGGAAACATCTATTCAGTACTTATTACTTACTTACTTACGCCCGTTACCGCTCGTGGAGGAGTATAGGCCGCACATCAGCATTCTCCATCTTACCCTGTCCTGGACAATCCTTTCCAGTACTTTCCAGTTAACATTTATCCTTTTCATACCTGCTTCTATTTCCCGGTGTAATGTGTTCTTTAACCTTCCTATTTCCCGCTTCCCCAGTACTTATTAGTTCTCAGTAGTTATCGAACAAATATCAGTCCATGATTGTAACTATGCCATTCAATAGTCTTCATATATATATACCCTTACATTAATGGTTTTTGCAATGAACGGTTATTTGTATTGACAATATAATCCAGCATGGTTAGTTTGTTTTTGTTTTTGTTTTGTAACTAGAACTAGTTCATAATTGCATTATTTATTTTAAAATCATTTCAATACCAACTCTGAGTTGGTAACTAATTTATTTGTTAACTAGTGACCAAGTCAGAAATGAAATGATGAAATAATTCATGCAGGTACATCAAGCTGACGAGTCTCAGATAGGACGAAACGTGTGCATAAGCAAGTGGCTAACAGGACTAGTAACTAAGTGAATAACGTGTTGGAGATTGAAATGAACAGTACTGGGTTCGAGTTCCAGAATGAACGTTGATTCTGAGATACAGGTATATTCAGCTGACGAGTTCCAGATAGGACAAAACGCGTGCCAAACTGGATTCCACTACTAGCCACCATTCATCATCTCTGCTTATAATGCTTGTGAATTATGACAATATCGATGCAATCTGTACAGGATACACATATACCAATAAGAGACTGATCAATTGTAGTCTTAAACAACCATGGGAAGATTCAAGTAAACAATATCAAGCGAATATAAACTTCCCCCGATTGCACAAGCTAGTGGCTAACAGGACTCAGTAGCTAAGTGAATAACGTGATGGTATTTGAAGTGAACGTTACTGGGTTCGAGTTCCAAAGCGAATATCAATTCTGAGATGCTGGTACATCCAACTGACCAGTCCCAAAATGGGATTCCACTGCTAATCACTATTTATCATCTCAGCTTAAAAATAATGAATGTTATTCCTTATAAGACTATGGAGTTAATTAAATTGGTAAGACAACAGTTAACAATCGATAGTGTGGTATCGGTTGCTAAGTTAAGCTCACATAGCTT
This sequence comes from Schistosoma mansoni, assembly GCF_000237925.1. Lineage (NCBI taxonomy): Eukaryota > Metazoa > Platyhelminthes > Trematoda > Strigeidida > Schistosomatidae > Schistosoma > Schistosoma mansoni. The sequence continues at coordinate 77,825 of NW_017386106.1, read as the reverse complement.
ATTCTGGCTTCCGGACAAGCCAATTTATTCGTTCTTCTTGAGTCGCATTTTGGCATTGCCAGTTATTCGCTTATCAACCTTAACTGTTTTTATATCAGAGTACGTGTGTACATTTCCTATCTTACTCATCACATATCTGTAACTTATTTTTATCTGACTATAAATATTGATTAACGCTTGATTAAATTGAGTTAGCTCACTTGCTTTCCCTAATCCGTTTCGCTCTTCCCTCTTTTTTTCATCTCCCCAATTGCCTGTTCAAATCAATAACAAGTACATGAAATATACATGTTCGAAATTCATTCTCATATTTTTGGCTTATTGAATTCTGTTATTCACTAATGCGAGTCAAGTCGATGATTATAAACGAGGATAGCTAGGATATATATTTCGCCAGCAATCATTCGATAACGATCATTTATCCGATCTAAGTGGAGTTAGATATAGGACCACTAAAATAACATTCGAGTGAGAGGTGGTTAGACCATATTGTGAATCGACTGGGACCATTCAGTCTTGACTGTGTTGTATTAGGTGCATGAATTTAATATTCTCAATTGTATATGCGTTTTGAGTAAAAGTGCTAAGCTACATTAATCAAAGTTATCGTCGTGATTATTTATTTATTTATTTATTTATACACATAAATATTGGTACAAGGGGGTACCAGATAGATATGCGCCGCACAAATCTCATTTGATTTGTGTGAGGGCTGTGATACTGCCTAGGTGCCAAAACTGAAGTAGGTGGTTTTCTTAAGGGACCACACCCGGAGCCTTTGACCTAAAGGTCTGATCCACATGGCAGTGGAGCATCGTGAGGAGATGCAGTCCCATGGTAGCCGGTCACCAACAACTGGTTCATACGTCATTTGTTCCCTCAGGATACTGGAGTTAGCCCATATGGACCATTGGTTTGGAATGAGGGTTTTCCAACTCCCCTAGTTGGACTTGCCGTGTCCACCAACCCAGTTAAAGCGCCGGACATTCGCTGATGATGATATTCCAGAATCAGGAAATAATAAAGTTGCAGAGATGGTTGAATTTTGTTAAAATTATGAATCGATCCAGGTTAAACCACAATTAGGAACCTGAACGCATTGTACTCTCATTTTGTCTTGGTGAGTGACTCTTCAGCAGTGAGCCTCCACGTTCCCACACACGGAGCTCGAATCCAGGACCTTCAGTCACGCGTAAATGACTAGCCGCTAGCGTACTGACCCAATATCCAAAAATTTCAATGTACAACCTCAAAATAATGATTGTATTCAACATGGCTGCCATTCAAGAAAACTATACTTTGTATTATGGTTGACTGTTGTAGTAAAAAAAATACTACAATGCTGCTGATATGACTGTTTGTTATGATTGGGAGAAAACTGATTCTTGGGTCTTGTTTCCAGGACAAACTAATATGGTCCCCTATAAAGAAGAATGTAAGACTTCTGGATGAAATTTTATTGATTTACAAATCTCTATAATTATATTATTGTGTTACATTTATCTTCCTGAAACTATCCAGTAATTTAATGAATTGATATGATTCCTATATCCAGTCGACATAAACTTTAGCTCAACTCTCTGAACTTAACGAGTTGACTAATTCCAGAGAACTCAGCATCTTAAAGTATGTATGTAAAGTATGTAGATGGCATCGAGTCGCGATTGACTATGATCACCATTACAAGGAGATTACGTGCCAGTTATTGACGTGGATCCTTCGGTAGGCCAAAAACCAGAAGGCTGTTAATGGTTGCAATAGGATATATTTGTTGGCGATCTCATGATATCGAAAGAATACCGAGACGTGCCAAAGTTTACAGGCGAAACCGTCGAGCGTAAGCGAGTTCCTGCAAGGTCACAGGCAACAGAAGGAAAAGTGTGTTTGGTACAGTTAAACAAACAAGTACAGTAAAACAATCACTGGTACAATTGGCTATAATAATAATTGTTTCCATTATACCAATCACATTCTCGTCCTGAAATGTAGGTCACTACAAGACCTTCATCGATAATTAGGAAGCAATCAGAGTAAAGACAAAGGGAGTTGAAATTCGAAGTAATTTATTTATTCCTATGGCTTGACAGCATTTTGTCATCGCATCTTATATCAGTTCATTATGTAATTATTGAAAACAACAGTTTGCTCAAATAGTCCTTGTTAGTTGAATACTCTATGGAGATGCTTAAACTATTGTATCATTCATTCTACTATCTTAGATGATTAAAATAGATTGCCGAGAATTTCTTAGTTTCATGTTGGTTAGCATTTATTCATTGAATTTTTCAAAGCTTCTAGTTAATAAGAACTACTGTGATGTGGCGGGGGTGTTGTTTACGAAATTGAGAGGACGAAAAGAGAATGTCCGGCGCTCAAACCGGGTTGGTGGACACGGCGCGTCCACCTAGGGGAGTTGGAAAACCCTGATTCCAAACCAATGGTGCACATGGGCTCCAGTATCCTGAGGGAACAAATTACGTATGAACCAATCGCTGGTCACCGGCTATCATGGGACTGCATCTCTTTACGATGCTCCACTGCCTTGTGGATCAGATCTTTAGGTCAAAGGCCTCCTAAGAAAACCACCTGTTTCGGTTTGGGCACCCGGGCAGTATCACAGCCCTCACACAAATCAAATGAGATTTATGTGGCGCATATGTATTTGGTGACCCTTTGTACCATCATTTATGTATTCAAATAAAATAAAATAAAAGTAACTTACTGTAGTGTGTGCTACTGATGTTGACAGATATAAGTAGTATGTATCAACAATTGAAAGTGGAATGCCTGATGGTAGAAGGCTGATAAAATCGAAGAGAAAAAAAGGATAATAGAGAACGATTGGTTTGGAAATGAAAGAACAATAAAGTCTAAGACAATTGATTGATATTGATAGTTATTCAGTGTATGGATCTTAGATTTTACCAAGATATTCTGTAATGTAATATTATTTGTAAGTACGTATTTAGCAACCCCTTACTACACTTCAATACCTTTCTTCTCTTTAGCAACATGATGGTTTATCTCGGTTCAAATAATGATCAATGTAGATTGTTATATTTAGCTCCAACTTATGTTAGATGAATACTTAGTCGCATTGATAATTATTGAATAATATTGACTCATTATTAGTATACTACTGAATAATATTAGTAGTTGAAATTTACTCTTGGTGGTACCCGGCTTAATTTTAGGACAAAATACTAATCTTTTGAAATAGATGCTTTATCAAACTAGTAGTTGAGTAATGCTAGGTCTAGATGTAGGGCACTAGGTAAAGTTACTTAGCTAGTTGATAAGGTTTTGAATCTTTATCAAGTGAAGTGTTTGGGATGTGTTATTGAGCATTGTAGATAGGTATAGACTACGGTTCATACGATTATTGTATTCAACGGTTGGATACGTCGAATGATATGGTTCAGAATCATTCATAATCGTGTAAATGAATTCACTTATTATCTTCTCTTTAGATCTTGAGTTTTCAGATTATTTTGTGCTTTTCATTTTACAGATTTATTTTTACTTCCAGTTTAAAATGAACCCATACCTCTTGTGTAACACCTAACCTAGATTATCTTATTGTAATACCCAGGTAATGAGGTTACTTTGGTAACTGAATAGAATAAATATAATCTTGCAAAAACAATAACATGCATTATTAAGAACACATTAGAAAAATACATAGTAATCACATTGCTGTATGAGGCAATTCATGGAGTATGAATGATTACTATGTGTTGGTTATATGCTCAACATTAAGTGATCTGCCATCTAACATAGAAATGGTCCAGTTTTAACTGATGATTTGATTAAGACTAGACGATACCTTACTTACCTTACGATATTAATAATCATACATAGTTTTTAGAAAGGTAATTCTTCATAAAGATGTTGAACTCTTCATCCAGCTTAGAGACGACAACACGAACATCATCATCATCATATGCTACAAATATTCGTGATCATCTCTAGGTAATACTTCGACAATGTTTCAAAATAAACGAAAACATTATGCAAATTAGTTTATCAATATTTTTTTCTTTGTTATGTGTCATCAACTGATGTCAGTTTATAAGTTTCTGTTATAATTTTCTCTCTTTTAGGTAAAGTTTTGTTCTCTGAGCTAGATGGTTTAGTCGTGGATCTTTCATCGTCCTTTTGAACGACATCATCAGCACTTCTCTTACTACGACCCAGCTACTCTTATTGTATAGTATTCTTTGGACATTATTTCACTTGACAAGTCCCAATATCAGAATACGATAGCACAGGAATATAATTACATTTCAAATAACAAGTTTGGATGGAAGTAGGAATTACAATAAAAGAAACGTTAATATATTCTAGGGTCTTCTCCAAGTATCCACAAACCAGTAGGCGTTCCTCAGCATACTCCTGCACGGAACATCCCTTAATCTAATCTATGTTCCACTATCAGTTACATTACTTTTAAAGGAAAAATAACTCATTTTTGAATTATCTACAATGAATCTCCATTTCTTTCCAATATCGTAATAACTTTTCAATTTATGGACTTTCGTGAGAATATACCATATTTCTCTGTGGAAGATTACACCACTTGTAGTGAACAGAACACAAGTGGGGACAACCGGATGTATTAAAGCACAAAGTACAAATTATCCCAATAAAATCTGTTAACCATACAGTAAACAGTTCATTTGCAAAATAACAATCAGCTGTCTCACTCTTGACTGTTCCTTCAGCAACTATCAGTTCATATACTCTGATTTCATTGTTCATCCATTTTCAGACCGATTGCGCTTCATTTCTGTTCTTTACTCATCGATCTTCTGCCAAAATACATTTTATGACTGACCATCACCATATACTACTTATATGGATAAAAGTAACTCACACCATACTCTTACTAGGTAGTAGTGACCTTTTCATATTAGTCAATGTTTATAATCAAATGAAATAATCCTTCAGTCAAATAATGTTGACACCTTGAGAAACATAAACAACAGTTTTTAGTCGTGTAATCGATATTAATAAATAGATAAATACTAGGACGAAATAGCCATCCAGTACTTCCAGGTTTTTTTATGATGGTGTAGCTTCAATCGACTCATGATTTCGACTATTAAATTACTACAATCCCCAAAAAATCCCCTTTCTGAAGATAGATTTCTGTTGGTAAATGAAATTTATCCGGTAACAAAATTTCATTTAAGATTGGTAAATATATTAAAGTTTGGCTAGTTTGACTAGGAGGCTTACGATACCTGTTTGAATAGCATAAATTAGACTAAACTGCAAAAAGAACTTCACAGTTCAACAATATAACATTTGATAATCATCAGTCAATTCTTGTAGGTAACTATCATTATCGATTCTAGATTGATAGAAATGTAATGAGAAGACACTCAGGTGGGAATAACCAACCCACTTGAACATAAAATTGCAGAATATATATTCATAAAATATGTGAACCATACACTGAATACTTCAATTGCGAAATTCAATCATTCGTTCTTCACATTCTATATGATTCATTCAAGTCACAATTTCTTTATATTTCTGTAAAGATGGCTCGTTAGCAAACTCTAGGAAACCTCAAGAAGCCCAGAAAGAGCCTATGACATCCCATCGAATCACCGTTAGGGGAACATTCTAGAATGTCAATGCGTAGCTCCCCTATTAGATGAATAAGAAGAACCCCCTATATGCCTATTGGCTGTCCGAAATGATGATTTCCTTTCAGCCAAAAAAACTATAAATACATGAGATTTTTGTACTATATTTGCAACTGTTTTGGGAAATACATTCCTACTGACTAGTCTTCTATCTTCTCTATTGCGACGTTGTGGGTTTGATCGTTAAAGCAGTCTAGTAGTATGCGGCATAGCAAGAATCCAAAGCTCTAGATATGGCGATTTCCGTCTCCGTTTTCTTCAAGTCGATCTTCATAGCCTTCTGTTGCCATTCATTTTTCTGATTAGTGTTATATACTACTTATATCTACAGACATAAGTAGCATATACCATAAAAATATTAAAGCTTTTTAAAAGTCAGATATTTGCACTAGTTTTATACAAATCACAATATCACTCAATTAAATCATCATATAATTAATACAACATAATGGTTATTGTTAAATGTAGGTACATATTAAGCTACACAAAACTTCCGTTACAAAATGTATCCTGTTAAGAAGAGAACAGATTATCTAGTGTTTTGTTAATGAAATGTTGGTTCTTTCTATCAAGGTTAACTTCAACAATGTTTTTCCTAACTTTATATTTCCTCAATGAATTTGGCCCTTATCTAATTGATTGGTTGCTATGACATTTGGTTTCCTAACTTTGTTATACGCTTGAAAGTGATTGGTTATTACTATACATACAGAGTTATTCTTTTTTCAGTTTTCGACTTCTTTAAGAAATATAACACTTTACTGAAATTCCCGTCTTCTATATTAACGTGTGGATTATTAACGTTGAAGAGTTATTATTGTGACAGACATTTGATCTATTCAAGTCCCTATTCACTAAGTTGTATTAGAGCAACCTACAATCGTTTGTAAATAAGATTTAACGTAAGCCAACCGTTTACCTCACTTTTGCACCCAAATGCCCTGATACTGCCGAGAGTGGGGAAAGTCAGCTCTCCTTCTTCAAATGCTCTTACATGGCCACGTGCATACAACCACTGACAGGGTAGTCCTACTTACTGCCCTCTCATACTACGGATGTTGTTTACAAAATTGAAAGGACGGAAAGAGAATGTCCGGTAATTAAACTGGGTTGGTGGACATGGAGTGTCCACCTAGGAGAGTTGGAAAACTCTCATTCCAAACCAATCGTGCACATGGGCTCCAGTACCGTGAAGGAAAAATTGGTGTATGAACCAATCGTTGGTCACCGGCTATCATGGGACTGCATCTTCACTGCTCCACTGCCTTGTAGATTAAACCTTTGGGTCGAAGGTCAAAGAAAACCACCTGCTTCGATTTGGGCACCCGGGCAGTAGCCCAGCGCTCACACAAATCGAATGATTTATGTAGCTCATATCTATTCGATACCTTCTTGTACCAATGTTTATGCGCACTGCTGAGGAGTTCTATATTACGGCGAAACAGCTATTCAGGTTTTCTATAAAGGTCTAGCTTCAATTCACCCATGAATCCAATTATTGAGTTAAAAACGAGATAAGTAGATCGTTCAATCGATTTTCCCATATATTTTTTTTTAAAGTGGAGTACTTAAATGATTGATTGACTTACTGAACAATTGATTGATTGATTGATAGATAGACAGACAGATAATTTGAATACTGTAAATGAACTTAGGTATTTTTTTTTCACTTTTATTTCAAATTGTCCAATAAAAAGTGTATTCGGTTAATTAAAATAGTTTCATTTTCTGAAGGTCGTCTATGATACCTGATGGTTGACTAGACAGATTGTAAAAGTAGATAGGGGGGTTAAGATAATATATATAAAATACAAGAAGAGAGGGAGAAATAAAAGGCAAGTTAGATGCATGGCTTGAAGATGAGTTATTTCAAAGGAATGGAAGGTAAGATGTGTCGAACTTAATGTTGAAGTGATGCTCAGAATTTGAAGAGTTTAAGCAATAAAGATGTGAGTGACTGACCAGTTGAAGTCCTAAACATCAATGGGAAGATTTAAACAAACAATATTAGGTGAATTCAAATTTCACCCCATTTCACAAGCAAATGGCTATCAAGACTCAGTAGCTGAGTAGATAACGCGATGGCGTTTGACGTGAATGGTCCGAGTTTCAGAGTGAACATCAACTTTGAGATGCAGGTACATCCAGCTGACGAGTCCCAAATAGGACGGAGTGGTGCGCGTCCTAGATTCCACTGCTAGCTACTATCCATCTTTACTTACATTTAACATGTTAGATTAATAAAATCCCTATAAATCACGAAAAACTATAAAAAGTAAACAGCATTACTCGTCCATGAATAAACTGAATGTTGAGTACAAACACATACCCAAACATTCGAAGTGGAACTTTCAGCATCGTAAAGTTAATAGCATATCATGAAAGAAATATAGTTTGATGTTCTTAGTATCATTGAAGCTGAGGTTGACTAATAAACATGACTTTCATTTGTACATAGTAGTGGGTATTCAATGAGTATGATTTACAGATGATTGATCATTGATTAGTTAAGTATTTCTCAGAAATGAACGGATCCTATCTGTCTAAATAACTCAGTGATCATGACTCTGACCATAAAATTAGGTTACATAGGATTGAACCCACCAATAAGTATCAGTCCGATCAAAAATACAGGTATACCTTGTTGATGAGCATCAAATAGCATAACACCTAGGTCTAGAGTTTCATGTCGTCTATCTCCAACCCCAAATCTAACATTAGTCATGTGAGAATTCGGTGCCATCAGAGGGAGATTATCATGTTTCCAGTACGTATATATTTTTTCTCATTTTCAGTGTTGACGTTCTTATGGTTTGATTTGACTCCTTTATACACTGGAATCTCTAGACCAACCTAGTTATGCTTAGAAACGCCTGCTCAAACATCTAATTAGCCACATTTCCTAAAAATGTATTTATTGTCAGAAATTTTTCAGTATCGAATTTGTTTTAACTACTTAATTACGTTTGCTAGCGACACATACTTACATGCTTTTTTGTTGTGACTTGAAGGCCGCTAGTTATCACTTGCCCCCAAATGCCCTGGTACGGCCGAGAGTGGGGAGAGTCCACTCTCCCTCTCGAAATGCTCTCACATGGCCAGCGAATATATAGCCTCTGCCAGGGAAGCCCTACTCACTGCCTTCTCGTGACATTACTGTTGTTTACGAAAGTGAGAGGACGAAAAGCGAATGTCCGGCGCTTTAACCGGGTTGGTGGACACTGCGAATCCACCTAGGGGAGTTGGAAAACCCTGACTCCAAACCAATGGTGCACATGGGCTCCAGTATCCTGATGGAACGAAAGGCGAATGAACCTGCTGTTGGTCACCGGCTACCATGGGACTGCATCTCCTCACGATGCTCCACTGCCTTGTGGATCAGACCTTTAGGTCAAAGGCTCGGGGTGTGGCCCCCTAAGAAAACCACCTGCTTCGGTTTGGGCACCCGGGCAGTATCACAGCCCACACACAAATAAATGAAATGATGAATTCTATTGACGATACTATTCTCGCTCATATTAGAAGCAAGACAATTTACACTATTATTATTGTTATTACCATTATTATTATTATTATTATTATTATTATTATTATTTACTACGTCGCCTTTTCACTCCCTTTATTCCAAAATTGTGTATCCTTCCTTTCCAACTTATGCAGTAGCTCGCCCATGGTGGAAAATCTGTCCTATCTAAACGATCTCCAGTCACTGTCTGGTTGAAAGTGAATGCTTCCACCGATTATGAATACTGAAGCAGTCTTTCTGAAACCACGTAAACCGTTCAAGCTGGTTTCCTTCAACATTCGCACACTAATGCAGATCGGACAACAGATGGGGCTGGCTATGTCTTTAGAAAGTCTTAATGTTGATGTTTGCTGTCTATCCGAGACCCGTATTCAAGACTCTAGTGAAGTACTACAAATTCGCTCTCCATCTGTCGCCTCGAAAAGCTTGTTTCACGTGCGCTTATCCGGGGACTCTGTGGCATCTTCGTCTGGTCTTGCAGGCGTTGGTGTTGCACTAAGCGATAGAGCTGAGGCAGCACTAATCGATTGGATCCCCATTAACAGTCGGTTGTGTGCTGTTAGATTAGAAAGTTCCATCAAAGTGAGAAGAAATCGGCGTGAGAAACGGTGTCTTTTCGTCATCTCCGCCTATGCCCCGACAGATTGCAGCCCGGATGCAATCAAGGATGAGTTTTACCACCAGTTAACAGTTCCTCTCCAGAAAGCGCGTTCGACAGATATCGTAGTATTAGCCGGAGACTTGAATGCTCAGGTCGGGCGTCTAGGCACAGAAGAGAGTTGTTTAGGTGGCTGATGGGGACTTGTTGGTCGCAGGACAGATAACGGGGACCGTTTGCTGCAACTGTACACAGACCACAACCTGTTTCTGGCTAGCACTAACTTCCGGCACAGTCATCGCCGGTGTGCCACCTGGCGTCCTCCCTCTGCATCCCAAGCCTGGACTCAGATTAATCACATCGCGATCAGCTACCGCTGGCGTGGTTGTGTACAAGACTGCCGCTCCTTTTGGAGTACTTATCTGGAGTCTGATCATGCCCTGGTCTGCGCCAATCTCACCTTACTTTTCAGTGGCCGAAGGATTGACCACCACCAACGGATCGATGTTAGTAAACTGTCTGCAACTTCTGTTGCAAGTAAGTATCGAGCGGAGCTAGCTTCTAGGCTAGCTACCATCCCATCGAAAAGTATATATGAGCAATGGTTGCATCTTCACGACGCCATGAAAATGGCGAGTAAAGCCGCTTGCGGCTTCGCGAAACGTCCCACTTACAAGCACTGGGTTTCTTCTGGCTCCTTACAACTGATCGAAGCCCGTCGGTCTACTCCGGGTGACCGTGAGTTTGACCACAAACGAAGGCTGTTACGTAATGAAATCGGGCAAAGCTTGCGTAAGGACCGAGAAGCCTGGTGGTCGGAGCGTGCTAATGAGATGGAAGCAGCAGCTGCATCTGATAACTGCCGGAAGCTCTTCCAACTCATCCGAACCACTGGCAGCAAGAAGTCTGGTGTGAGTGAAACAATCTACGGGGATGATGGGATGCCAATCACTAACATCTCTCGACGTCTTGGACGATGGGCGGGATTTTTCGAAGGGCAGTTCAACTGGCCTGCTGCTCCGGCAACATCAACCAGTTTGTCCTGCCCCCCATGGCCGGTGACGACTGATCCACCAAACGAGGCGGGAGTCCGCAAGGAACTCCAACTCTTGAAGCGCTACAAATCACCTGGCCCAGATGACTTACCTCCGGCTCTTTTTAAAGATGGTGGTGACTTTCTGGCTAAGGAACTGACGGTGTTATTTGCAAAGGTTTGGGAGCAAGAAAGTGTTCCAACATCATGGAATGAGTCGATAGTCGTCCCTATCTTTAAAAAGGGTTCACGTTGTTCCTGTAACAACTATCGGGGGATAAGTCTACTTCCGATTGCGTCCAAACTATTGGCTTCTATCATTCTTCGTAGGTTGTTTAAAACCCGAGAACGATTGACTCGCGAGGAGCAGACTGGTTTTCGTTCTGGTCGAGGATGCATTGATCACATCTTCACCCTCCGCCAAATGTTAGAACACCGTCATACTTATCTCAGGCCAACAATCGTAGTGTTTCTTGATATCAGGGCGGCCTTCGATTCGTTGGACAGGACTGTTCTCTGGGATTGTCTATTGAAGAAGGGTGTGCCTGAGAAGTTCATTGACATCTTAAAGGCCCTGTATACGAACACCTCAGGCAGAGTGAGGGCATACAACCGCCTTTCTCCCTCGTTCCATTCGAGCAGTGGGGTTAGGCAGGGTTGCCCGATCTCACCATTCCTCTTCAACTTTGCCATCGACGACATCCTGGAAACAGCTCTGATGGATGTAAGTAATGGCGGTGTGGATATGTTGCCTGGAGAACGACTTCTCGACCTCGAGTATGCGGATGATATTGTCTTACTGTGCGATAATGTCCAAGGCATGCAATCCGCACTTAATCAGTTGGCAATCAGTGTCCGCAGGTACGGCATGTGCTTTGCACCCTCCAAGTGCAAAGTACTCCTACAAGACTGGCAGGATTCTCATCCTGCACTCACCCTGGATGGTGAGCAGATTGAAGTAGTTGAGAAGTTCGTGTATCTAGGTAGCTATATAAGTGCTGGTGGTGGCGTGAGTGATGAGATTGATGCACGTATAAGGAAAGCCAGAGCGGCTTATGCCAATCTGGGCCATCTTTGGCGCCTTCGTGATGTTAGTCTGGCTGTAAAAGGTCGGATTTATAACGCGTCGGTGAGAGCAGTTTTGCTCTATGCTTGTGAAACCTGGCCTCTCTGAGTTGAGGATGTTAGACGTCTCTCTGTGTTCGATCATCGTTGTCTCCGAAGGATTGCTGACATCCAGTGGCAACACCATGTTAGTAATGCAGAGGTTCGGCATCGTGTGTTCGGGCGCAGAGACGATAATTCAATTGGTGTCACCATCTTGAAACACCGACTTCGGTGGCTTGGACATGTTCTACGAATGTCGTCCCAGAGACTTCCACGTCGTGCATTATTTGCCGACTCTGGGACTGGTTGGAAAAAGCGGAGAGGAGGTCAGTGTATGACATAGTGTCGTGGCATGAAAGAAAGCTGCAAAGAGCTAGCTTCTGTTGGTCCTTCACGACTCCCTGGTCGGGGTCCGAGAGATGGTGCAACACAGTGGCTAGAGACGTTATCAGATATGGCTCAGAATAGAAGCCAATGGCGATCCTGCTGTAACCTTCTTTTACTTTCTACACAAAGAGTGGTTCTAACTTTCTTAACTGAAAGAGTCTTCCGGTTGTACATTTCAGTCCGCCTTATCTTTTCATCCCTTCTCTTCCTACTTTCATTATTTTGTGTGGCGCATATGTATCTGGTGCCCTTTTGTACCAATATATATGTGTTTAAATAAATAAATAAATAAAGTTATCACTTGATTTACTCACCAATCGAAATACGACTTATTCAATCTTAGCGCTGTGCTAAACCAATGACGTTCGACCGGCATGAGCAGCCTAGCGTCCTTATCGGTTTTTTGTTCACCTAGCCTTCTCAGTTCAGTCCAGAACACTAATAACAACTTCCACTATGCGAATTCTTTATTTCAAACATATTCGGTTTATATTACCAACCAAAGAGACCATATCACACCACAAAATAGAAATGACATTTGTACATGATCAAGCCAAAAAGTATCTGTGAACGTGGAAGATGTTAATCCATAAACCGAACATAATTTAGGAAACTGCTGACAGAATTACTACCTACATAAAACTGTAAGCGCCCTCTGATTTCCATTGCATTTGTTGATCACTTAGTATTGTTCGGTTTTATGTATGTCAAGTCTTTTCATGTCGCTGACTAAATTTTATCGATCAAGTTAGATTATACCCATTTAGCCTAAGTGACTCAAAATCATGTGTAATATCCTTCGATGTTGGATGATTAGAGATAGTCGGCAACAAACCATAAACCAAAATTTCATTCTAGTGGTGAAATTTCAGATTTGAAAACTGAAAGATCCAGGTTCCAATCTTCTCGGGAGTATCAACTCCCTAAATATTCAAAATACACCTTACTTATGAGAGCCAAATATCATGAAACCTAGATCCAGAGTTTTCTGTCTAATATCTCCGACCATTCCTTGTATTAGTCTCAGCATAATTCATTCATTCTGGAAAAATTCATAATCATGTACATGGACAAAACAAGCGGATAAATATCTGTTCCTAGACTAACTATTAATCAATTGCATTTAAAAAGTAGATCATAATAATTTTTAACAATTGAATCGATTAGGCAATTGAAGCTAGACCATGATGGAAAACCTGGACGTACTGGATGGCCTTTTAATCCCGTATAGGACTCATCAGCAGTGCGCTTGATTCATTATATAAACTTTAAGGATGGCTCGTTGGAAAACTCAAGAAGCCCAGAAAGAGCCGAAGATATTCCATCCAAACACCCTTAGAGGAGCATTCTAGAATGTCGACACGTACCTCCCCTATTGGATGAATAAGAAGGACCCCCTATGTGCCTATTGACTATCCGAAATGATGATTTACTTTCAGCCAAAAAAACTATAAATACATGAGATTTTTGTACTATATTTGACACTGTATTGGGAATAACATTCCTACGTACTAGTCTTGGGAAGGTTCTAGCGTTCGAGTGCTCATGTTATACGTGACATACTAAGAGCCTAAGTTCAAGATATAACATAAACACTATTTACAAATATCATAGATATCATTAAAACTAATTTTCCGAGTTATATATTCACTTCATCTTAATACCATTCCATCTTATTGAGCGTGTTGACCGCTTCACTTATCTTGGGAGTCTCATCAGCCCTTGTGGTCTGGTGTGTGACGAAATCTCAGCACGGATACAGAAGGTTCGTCTAGCTTTCGCCAACTTGAGTCATTTATGGCGTAGGCGAGACATCCGTCTAGCGACCAAAGAACGGGTATACTGTGCAGCAGTTCGTTCCGTCCTACTTTATGGCTGTGAAACATGGAGTAGAGGATATTCGTAGGCTACTAGTATTCAATCATAGGTGTCTTCGAAGGCTCGAAGCATTGCTCGTATATCCTGGGACCACCGAGTAAGTAATGCAGTCGTTAGGAAATGGGTACTAGGTAAGAATTGCAGATCGATTGATCAGGCAGTGAAACTTTATCAGTTGAGATGGCTGGGACACTTGCTACGTATGCCCAACCACCGACTGCCCCGACGTTCAATGTTTTATGGTGTACGAGTAAGTTGGAAGAAAGACAGGGGCGGCCAGACCAAAACGTGGCACAAATCCATGAAGTCACCGACATGTGAACTGAGCCATGTTGGTAGGTGTAGACTACCTGGTTGGGATCCGCGAGATGATAGCAATCGATGGTTAGAGACCTTGAATGACATGGCTCGAAATCGTTTGCAATGGCGAAGGTGCATCCACTCTTTGTGTTCTCCCAAATTCTAATATTCTGAATTCTTCATGTCTCTATCTTTTTCTCTTTCCAAATTTATTTCACTGTATTATACTCCTTGTATAACATCTTCAAATCCTAATCTTTCGGATTACTGCTTATACTCTTACTACTTCTACCACTATAGAATTTGAATGGACAACTGCATCTCTTTGTTAATGTGGTATGGCAACTCGAACTGATGTACGTACGTATGGAGTTCTACGTTGTGTCTGACTGACTGACTGACTTATTGAGAAACAACTTCTCTTCATATCACTTTTGTTTTTTTTCATTATTAAACCTTGAAGAGTTACTATTTATTTACTTTTTTTGTACAAGTTATGATTTCCTGATTCTTCAAATGGATTGATCAAACATTTGACCTTATTACATGAAAATTCTACTCGGATTCATTTTTAAAGTTCTGTAGGTTTGTTTGTGTATGTATGTGCATGTGTGTGTGTGTGTGTGCGAGTATGACCTTGAGTAATTCATTATTAAAACAAATTTCATAAATAAATAAGTAAATAAGAAACACCTATTTACGTTTATAATAACCATGGAATGTAAATAGGTCAAATAATTAATAATAATAATAATAATAATAATACCGACTTTGTAGGGGGGGGGGTTCCAAAGTTAGAAAGAAGAAAGAATATCAATATAATTAATGTATCATCTAGATAATGGATACTAAACTTATTTACACATACATAAAAATTGTATCTATGAGGGTTTTCTTTATATCAATATAATTATTATTATTATTATCATTATTATTATTATTATTAAGATAATCAATGAATAGATATACCTTTAAGAAACTTATGCCAATAAGAGATGGATCAATTGTAGTCTTAAAACATCAATGGGAAGATTCAAACAAATAATATTAAGTGAATTTAAACTTTATCCCATTGCACAAACAAGTGGTTATCAGGACTCAGTAGCTAAATGGATAACGTGATGGCGTTTGAAGTGAGTAGTTCAAGGTTCAAGTCCCGGAGTGAACATCAACTCTGAGATGTAGGTCTCAAATAGGAAGAAGTAGAGCGCGTCCTAGATTTCACTGCAAGTCACTATCCATCTTTGTTTAAGTATCTTAATTTCTAAATATGATACATCTAGTAACTGAATGGGTGGTGATGACTTTTTGATCAATTCTTAATTCTGTGTTATTCGCTTAGAATTGATCCCCCACCTCTGAAAGGTGGAAAGAAGACGAGGAAATCAAATGAACACTTTATTTCTAAGATTGTTTTCTTATCGAAAAAAAACCGAGGTTATGTAAGGGATAATAAGTTAATATTGGTATTCAGGAAGTTTATGGAAGTATTCTACACTTAATAACAAAATAGATAGACATTAACACCGTTGGATGCCAGCCGGCTCAGTGGTCTATCGGTTAAGGGCTTCGGCTCGAGACTGGTAGATCCTGGGTTCGAATCTCGCGAGAGCGGGTTCGTGGATGCGCACTGCCATTGAGGAGTCCCATAATAGGACGAAACGGCCGTCCAGTGTTTCCAGGTTTTCCATGGTGTTCTAGCTTCAATTGACTCACGCTTTCAACTATGAAAATACTAAATCTCCACAAAACCCCTTCTGATAAATAGATAATTATCTAATCATAGTATAACACGTAATATATCATTCTTTAGAAGTTCTTATTAAACTCCGTTTGACCAAAATGTTTTTTCTAGTTTATGAAGAATTTTTTTCGAAGAATTCTCGAATCAACAATTTTTGTAGGAATTAGAAATTCATATCGTTTCATCTTCGATCGTATCTTGAGAGCATAGGGTCTTGATTCTATGATGTAACTTCTTAATTAAGTTCCTTTTGTGTTGTAGAGGAACAAAATTAAGAAAGTTTGTATACTGACCCGTCCACATGGTTTTCCTGTTTATGTTTCTCCTTAATAAACCGTCTTTTCTTCTTGTAAGTAGAACATCTAGAAAAGCTATTCCATCTCCATTTTCCTCCTCACATTTAAATTTTATAGACGGATGAACTGTATTGAATAGCTGAAGTGTCTCCATTAAGTCAGTATAGTTGTTACATAGGATGAACGTGTCGTCTATATATCGGCAGTAAAGTGAAAACTTTTCAATCTGTTGTGCCTGTGAGCCGTTTTCTAATTTCGAGAGAAAAATATCGGCCAATATAGGACCTAGGGGTGAACCAATTGAGACACCATCTATTTGTCTGTAGATTTCACCATTGATTTTGAAATGTACATTTATAGTACATTTTAGTAGTAATTCATTGATGGTCTCCACAGAGATTGTAGTTTCTATTTCTTGTTCTCTAAGCTGTTCACAAATATATTCTACAGTCTCTCTGAGTGGGATATTTGTGAACAATGACATTACGTCAAAGGACATAATCTTTTGACCTTTCGTGTTTATGTTTTTATTCTTTTCGACGAATTGAAATAAATCCTCAATACTGTGCTTTACTAAGTGTTTATGAAGTGGTTTTAAAACGGTTACTAACCACTTTGCTAGAATAGCTTTTCTAGATCTTCTACTTACAAGGAGAAAAGACGGTTTATTAAGGAGAAACATAAACAGGAAAACCACGTGGACGGGTCAGTATACAAACTTTCTTAATTTTGTTCCTCTACAGCACAAAAGGAACCTAATTAAGAAGTTACGCCATAGAATCAAGACCATATGCTCTCGAGATACGGTCGAAGATGAAATAAAAGCATTATACACGACCCTGAGAGAAAACGAATACCCGGAGAAATTCATATTGTGCTTATTTATGTTGACAATAAGTTATTAACTGGATACTTTTCAAAAGGTTTATCTTTCTCTAGAAACTAAGGCTAACTGATGTATGTTTAGCAAACTTAACCAACACTGACGAAGATTGAACGAAAGATAATTCAGCGAATCCCAGTAAATACTCATCACTCATGAGTCACTTACCAGGACGAAATAGCTATCCAACGCTTCTACAAACCTTCTATCGTAAGAAATTCTAATTCAGTTGAAGGGTTTCATTTTTAAATTCTAGACTTTGTTCTCATACAAGGTCATACATGTACATTACTGATGAATATCATACTGAGGTAAAAAAGCATTATGTTATTTACTTCTTTGTTCGTTTTTGTGATACCCTAATTAAGTTCAATCTATGACTAACAACCTATAAATTAGACTAGTTGCTAATAAACTCTACCAATGTAATTACAATTAAATTAAATTAACAATAATATCCTTATAAGCAATGATGGATAGTGGCTAGCAGTGGAATCCAGTTTGACGCGCGACATTTCGTTCTATTTGGGACTCATTAGCTGGATGTACCTGTATCTCAGAGTTGATGTTCACTGTGGGACTCGAACCCAGTACTGCTCGCTTCAAACACTATCACGTTATCCACTTAGCTACTGAGTCCTGATAGCCATCTGGTTGTGCAATGGGATGAAGTTTAAATTCACTTGGTGTTATTTACTTGTATCTTCTCAGAGTGAACATCAACTCTGAGATGCAGGTACTGTGATGACTTTATAAAACAATAGGCCATTGACAATTTGTTGTGGTCCTAAGATAAGAAGGCCGTATCCAAATTGTTACGATTTTATGCCCAGCTTTTATCACATGAATTATCTACTAATCGAAATACGACTTGTCTAATCTTAACACTGTGACAAATCAATGACGTTCAACCCGTGTGAGCAGTCTAACGTCCTTATTGGTTCCTTGTCCGCCTAGCCCTTCCAATTGAGTCCACAACACCAAATACAGCTTCTGTCATGCGAATTATTCATTTCAAGCATACTCGGTTTATAAAGGAGACAGATAGACCGCATCACATCATAAAATAGAAAATAATATTTGTACAAGATCAAGCCAAAAAGGGGCTGTGATCGTGGAAGACAATAATCAACAAACTGAATATAATTTAGGGACAGTAATTCGTATAATAATAATCCATATGTCAAAATGAAGCTTATAATAAGATGAATATAAATATACACAATCTAATTAAACAATAAGAACGTATATATAATAATCATCCATTAACAGGCCCTAGAAGTTACCCGTACTCATGTCTTCGCTAGGATATAACAGGTACATCCGGCTGACGAGTCCCGAATAGGACGAAGTGGTGCGCGTCCCGGATTCCACTGCTAGCCACTATCCAATTTTGCTTATAAACCTTGTAACTTCAGTCAATATCGAAGCAGTCCGCACAGGATGCACATACGCCAACAAGAGGCTGATCAATTGCAGTCCTAAATAACAATCGGAAGAGATACAAGTAAACAACAGCAAATGAATTTTATTCCAAATTTTATTCTATTTCTTTCTATTTTAATAACGTTACTGATGTTAATTAACATGAATGAATCATAACTAAAATTACCCACTTTTTGTTCTCTCTAAGGGATACTATAATGAACTTTGTCTGATATTTGTCTCTGTGTGTGTGTGTGTCTATGAGTTACTATGATTTGATAGGAAATATTAAACTATATATCTATATGGATATGAATGTGTTCGTTTACATTACCTCATTTGATGTACATCCACTCTGTTGTGGTGTATATCATTAGGTAATTACAATTAACATTTCTATTATCATTATTATCATCATTATCGTATATTCAAACTGTACATGTAATAATTGAATTTGTCGTTAGGGTGAATTATGTTGCTATGCTGATTTCATATGTCAATTATTACTACATTGTCTAATATTAATTAACCTTCTTGTAATTAGTTAGAGTTAGAAGAAATCAAATATGGATGATGATTAATTTGTTGAATTGTATTTCAGAAATTAATTAAGTGGCAAGTGGTTATCAGGACTTAGTGGCCGAGTGGATAACGTGATGGCATTTGAAGTGAAAGGTACTGGGTTCGAGTCCCAGAGTGAACATCAACTCTGAGATGCAGGTACATCCAGCTGACGAGTCCCAAATAGGTCGAAGTGGCGCGCGTCCTGGATTCCACTACTAGCCACTATCCATCTTTGCTTACCATGCTTGTGAATTTAGGCTATATCGAGGCAATACCCATAGTATGTACATATGGCTAATGAGAGACTGACCAGTTGCAGTCTCAAACATCAATGGGAAGATTCAAATAAACAATACTAAGTGAATTTTAATCTATGTAGATTCGTATTTTCCTGTTGTTGATGGTACAGAATTCGGAAGGGGTTTTATGGAGATTTCAGTATTTCCATAGTTGAAATCATGAGTCAATTGAAGCTAGAACACCATGGAAAACCTGGAAGCACTGGACAACCGTCTCATCCTATTATGGGACTCCTCAATGGCAGTGCGTATCCACGATCCCGCGTACGCGAAATTCGAACCCAGGATCTATCAGTCTCGCGCCAGAGCACTTAACCGATAGACCACTGAGCTGGCCGGCATTCAACGGTGTTAATGTCTAACTTCAACAGAATTCAGTTGATTACGGCCTTTTGGTATGTGTGGATTTTGAGCGGATTGTCTTGATTTCTCTATTTTGTTAGGAATTATCATTTAGGATGAATAGTAGAGAGGAGTGAAATCCATAACGTACGTTTTTTTCCTATTTGAGACTCGTCATATCAATGTATCTGGATTCGAGTATTGTTCACACACTAACTCCGTGTTATCCATTGAGCTATTGAATGTGAACAATCCCTAGCCTATGTAACAGGTTTGAATATTATTTGTTGGGGCTTTTATTTTCTTATTGTAGATGTTGAGGATGCTGAGCCATCTACATCCGATGTCCGCCCACCAGCCGCAAGTCCCAGTACGAACAATTTTTTATTTATTTACCAACTGTTTATACAAAAACTATTGACGTTCATTAATTTAATAGTCCAAGTCATGAGTCGATTGAGGCTAGACCACCACTGAAAACCCAGAATCATAGGAAGGTCGTTTCATCCTAGCATGGGACTCCTCAGCAGTGAGCATACACTATCCCGCTCTCATGATTGGAACCTAGGATCTTCGGTCTCTCGCGCGAACGTTTAACCTCTAGACCACTAACACGGCCATATAACGATTTTAATGTCTACCTTCAACCAATCCACTTCATTAATTTACTCCACTGAATATTTCAATCAATTATTTCGTAGAATAACTCAACTCTATTTATCCTACACATATATAGACATGTATGATAAACCATCAATAATGATGTCAACTATAAAATTACTAAAATCTCCACAAAACCCCCTTCTGATAGTCATCAACATACGCTCACTAGTGACTAACTCCATTAGGTATTTCCTGGAGTTTTAATGAGAAGCAGTGACCAGTGGAGTTCAACCGACTCTATTGGGAGATAGTAACTCAATGAAGACAATGGTTGATGTGTCACTTAATTTCGTGGATTGGTTGAAGTTAAACATTAACACCATTGGATGCCAGCTGGTTAAGTGGTCTAGAGGTTAGGCGTTGGCGCGCGAGACTGACAGGTCCTCTGTTCGAATCTCATGAAGCGGGATCGTGGATGCACACTACCACTGAGGAGTCCCACACTAGGATGAAACAGCCATCCAGTGCTTCCAGGTTATCCATGGTGGTCTAGCTTCAATTGATTCATGATCTCAACTATCAAAATTACTATGATACCCACAACCCCTCCTTCTGATATATTATCATATTCAATATTTTTTTTAGTTTCCATGTCACAATTGATTAATACTAATTTTTAGATGAAGAGATGTATCATATTGAGAAAACATCTATAGTTTAAGGTCAGATAAAATCTACCATCTATGGAAATATAACAACTTGTATGCAACACCAGAAGCATCTACACACACACACATATATATACACCTGATCCATTTACTTCTATTGATCTTAGTGTATCCTACTACTATGTGAATAACTATCATTATGTTCTCATTCTATACTCAGGTAAGCTATGGATAAGTATAACTCGTCCTTTATCAAGATGGGGGAGATTATGTTCCCTATATTCACAATAATGAATATTCTTTTTTCATCCCGGTGATTAGTCTATTCAATGAATCATTGAATTTCCTATTCCTTTTTTTCGAATGAATAAACATGATTGTTAGGGTATGAATCATTTGAATGAATAGGAATGGAGATAATGAGAATAGAAAATTCAAATATGAATAAGAGAGAAGAAAAATTACTTCCCCTAATTTGATGTTACTTAATGTAATAACCCCTAGGTGGGGGATCTAGTTTTGGTTGAACTTGGTCATAGACGAATACTAATATCTTTTAGTAGTCATATATATTGATTTTAATAGCTGAGATGATGAATGAATTGAAGCTAGACTAACATGGAAAACCTGGTAGCACTGAATGATC
This sequence comes from Schistosoma mansoni, assembly GCF_000237925.1. Classification (NCBI taxonomy): domain Eukaryota; kingdom Metazoa; phylum Platyhelminthes; class Trematoda; order Strigeidida; family Schistosomatidae; genus Schistosoma; species Schistosoma mansoni. The sequence goes on along the minus strand of NW_017386106.1, from coordinate 55,869 downwards.
GTTTCGTCCTAGTAAGGGACTCCTCACTAGCAGTGTGCATCCACGATCCCGCCTCGTGAGATTCCAACCCAGGACCTATCAGTTTCGCGCGCGAACGCCTGACCACTAGACCAATGAGCCGGCCGTCATCTAGCGGTGTTAATGTCTAACTTCAATCGATCCACGAAAGTGAGCTACCCATCCACCATTGTCTTTAGTGAGTTACTATTTCACAACAGACCCGGTTGAACTTCACTGGTCACTTCACACTAAAACTCCAGGAAATACCTCTTGAAGCAAGTCACTAGTGAGCATATGATTATTATCAGAAGGGGTTTTGTGAATATTACAGTAATTTCAATAGTTGAGATCATGAATCAATTGAAGCTAGACCACCATGGGAAACCTGAATGTACTGAACGGCCGGGATCGTGGATGCGCATCGTTGAGGAGTCCCACAATAGGACGAAACGGCTGTCCAGTGCTTCCTGGTCTTCAATGGTGGTGTAGCTTCAACTGATCCATGATCTCAACTTATTGAAATTTACTATTAATATCCACAAAATCCCTTCTGATAATAATCATATGCTCACTAATGACTTGCTTCAAGAGGTGTTTCCTGGAGTTTTAATGAGAAGCAGTAATCAGTGGAGTTCAACCAACATTTGTACAAGATTTGGCTAAATGTGGCTGTGAATAAGGGGAACAGTAATTAATAGACTAGGGATAACTCAAGAATGACAAATCGTATAATTATAGTTCATAGGTCAAAATGAAGCTGATAATAAGAGGGACATGAATATGAATAGTTTAGTTACTTAACAATTATATAATAGGAAATATACATATCATATTGATCCATAAATAGTTCTCAAAGTTACCATTCATAAATCTCTACGGGATATAACACTTATGCTGTATTCCACCGCTATACATATGTAGTTGGCGTCGAGTCTCGATTGACTATGATCACCACTACAATAAGATTACGCTCCCGAAATGACTTGGTTCCTTGGATAGTTCGTAAACCAGAAGGCCGTAACTGGTCCAGATAAGATATATTTATTGGCAATCTCGTGGTATCGATTGAATACCGAGACGCGCCAAAGACTACAGGCAAAAAGAGCAGAGTGTAAGAACGTCCAAACGAACAAGATGGACAACGGAAAGAAAAGTGATTTTGATACACTTAAACAACAACGAATACAGTAAAACAATCACTGGTACTCGTCGAGAAAACCAGGTCACTACACACATTCCATATATATATGATACAATTACTATAACATATATCTATTTTAATGAAACCCCTATGCAGATATATATCCAAATTAACACAAATGAGGGAAAAAGATGGACAGATGTGAATTTATCTCACATTTTAAAGAGAAAACACACAACAACATAGTCACAGAGTTACATCTTCATACCCTTAGTTTGTTCATATTGATTCATTTCACATAGTGATTAACAAATGAAACTTGAATCAATAATAATTAACCTGGAGATTCAATGTTGCCAATTTTTTTTGTTCACAATGAAATGATCACAGATGAATAATTCCCTTACTGGAAAAACAATCAGATATCATTATAAAGTTGTGGAGATTTTTGAATGCCATTGAAAACCTGGAAACACTAGACGACCAGTTCGTCCTAGTATAGGACTCTTCAATAGTGTTCATTTACGGCCCTGAACTCAGGAGTTGAACCCAAGAGTATCAGTCTCATGCGCGAACGCTTAACCTTTAAACCACTGAGCCGGGATTTCTAGCTCCAACTAATCTATGATATTCTGATATCATCTTTCATTGTCTTCTATAGGTAACTACCTCACACTTGGCATAGTTTAGCTCCAATAGTTACGGTTTCTTAATGAAACTATGAGGATTCCATCTCGTAGCTAGTTACCATTGAATACATGAAAATTATCAGTATAGGGTTGTGTAGATTACTTAGTTTAACTAAAATCAGATATCAATTCATTGACTTGTTCTCCTTGAACAGATGGAAATCTCTATTGAACAACAGAGGTGAATGTATTTGTTATATTCTTGTTCTCATTTCATTTTGATTAATTTCTTTTAGATTGGATCGTCTCTAATTAGTCTTTTGAGTGTATGTAAGTTAACTGATTTATGAAGATTAAAAACAATACATTTGTAGATGGCGTCGATTCTCGATTGACTATGATTACCACCACAGTAAGATTACGCGCCCGCAATCGACTCGGTTCCTTTGATAGATCATAAACCAGAAGGCTATAACTGGTCCAGATAAAGTATATTTATTGACGATCTCGTGGTATCGAATGAATACCGAGACGTGCCAAAGAGTACAGGCAAAAAGGCAGAGCACAAGAAAGTTCGAATGAACAAGGCGGACAACCGAACGAAAGTGATTTTGATACAGTTAGACAAAAACGAGTACAGTAAAACAATTACTGGTACAATTGGTTATGATAATAATTGTTCCCATTATATCAATCGCGTTCTCGTCGAGAAAAGCAGGTCACTACACATTCATCCTTAGAAAATTTTATATTCCGAAAATTCCATCAAGACTATAGTATACTACTTACTTACTTACTTACTTACTTACTTACTTACTTACTTACTTACTTACTTACTTACTTACTTACTTACTTACTTACTTACTTACTTACTTACTTACTTACTTACTTACTTACTTACTTACTTACTTACTTACTTACTTACTTACTTACTTACTTACTTACTTACTTACTTACTTACTTACTTACTTACTTACTTACTTACTTACTTACTTACTTACTTACTTACGCCTGTTACCCCTCGTCGAGGAACATAGGCCGCTCACCAGCATTCTCCATCCAACTCTGTCCTGAGCCTTCCTTTCCAGTTCTTTCTAGTGAACATTCATCCTTTTCATATCTGCTTCTATTTCCCGACGTAACGTGTTCTTTGGCCTTCCTCTTTTCCGCTTCCCTTCCAGATTTCAAGTTAGGGATTGCCTTGTAATACACATTGGTGATAGTATACTACTGTATTAAGATATTGATAAACTTTAGTAAATATGTCTTCTTTAGGAATAAACGACTGAAACACTTGGAAAAAGGATCTAGAACCATCTTGGCATTACGTTATTTATATACTATGTTTGCTTTCTATATAGAAAGGAGTCCAAATCATGGTCAAGTATTAGGTACACACTTTTTTATTCTCATGGTTTGAGAGACCTCGCCAGTATGTATTCACTAGCTTCATCGAAGACCCGAACTCAAGGGCTTACAAAGTTCCAAATGAATTCACTATCATCAGGCCACTAAGTTTGGTTTCCATAGTTTACATTTCTAACTTTAATCAAATTTAATAGTATATGCTTCACCGAATATCTTTTGTACATGATGGTAGCCCGATCTTTCAAATTGACAGAGAAGTTTAAGTATTTACCATAGAGCCCGAATATCTTCCGTTCAATTCCTAGTAGAGTCGTATATGGGCACTGCTGAGGAGTCCCAGACTGAAACAAAACAGATTCCTAGTGCTTCCTCATTTTCCATAGTTGTTTAACTTAAGTTAGCCTTTTCATCTATTCTACTAACATCACTTACATCAATATGATATTTCAGTTACATAACTCATAATTAATTCAGCACCAATAAAATAATGTCCTTAAATAAAGACAGAACAAATATTGATGCAGAATAGTATGAATTCATTATATCTTATGGTTTCTCATTAGCTGCTTACAACCAAATATCTATTAGAGTTTTAGCATTGGGGTAATAAATAGGATGGAACAATGGGCATAATTGAATGTAAAGGATAGGAATAACAAAAGGCCATCAATGATAACTATATATATACATATATGGGCAAGGAAAGGTCAGAGGTTATTAGAATGACGGAAACATAACGGGTGGGTGGCGTAATAGTTGAGTGGAGTTCAAAGACAGATCAGATCAAATGTGTGATAATTTTAGAGGTAATTAAAAAAACAATTAGGGTGGGTTACGTAATAATTGAATAAAATTTGAAGAGTTCATATAATTAAGAGAGAGACAAGTGAGCGGAAATGTGTGAGAGAAAGGGTGGTTTAAGAATTGGGTAAAAGAACAGGAGTTTTTTTTTATTGCGATCGCTTCAGCAAACCGAAGAGCGGTTGTACTTCTTTGTCTGCTAATGATTTTGAAGGCATGTCAATGGTGTGCCCGGTGTCGAATAAATGCCGGGCTATCGCACTGTTGAGAGCCCTGGTCCCTGGCAGCCTCAGGTTCTTAGGAACATGCTCAGAAATGCGAACGTGTACTCTTCTCTCGGTTCTTCCAATGTATTTGCTTTGGCATGTTTATTAAATACCAAATAAAGAAAGCAATTAGGTATCATTTTTTTAACAATCTTCATTGGTTACTAAGCTAATAATTTGTGAAATTCAAGTGGATAGGGTAATTCTAATGTTTAAAGGTTATTGACAAACTGATTACGTAAGAATTAGTACAGAATAGGGTCATAAAAATTGATACCATTTGCCAAGTTATATAATACTAAATAGTAAATAAAAGAGTTTGTCATTAGGTTAACTATTTACATTGATGATTATGCAATGAAGGTAATGGAAGATTTGACTAAATGGAAACAAAATGATTTAGCATCTAATACTCCGATATACATAAGGAATACAAGGCTACATTCTACAGGATGGAAACATATAATTAAAAACAGGTCATAAGATTGACCTTAAATCAATTTTCAAAGTTTTTTATAATAATAATTGTCATGGCTATATTATTAAGTTTGTGGAGGCTTTGACAATTAGAGAATTCAAGCTTCGTTTACCTGTACAATAACAATTTATCCTAATCTTGAATCTGCCCCTTATTACTTACTTAATTACTTACACCTGTTATACCCAATGGAGCATAGGCCTCCTCCGGGGGCTACTGCCGATCCCAAGCCCGGGTAAAAAAGGAGGGTTGGGGTTAGCCAACCCATCCCGTAGAAAACCAACTCGCTAAAAAAAAACGCTAACCAGAAAAAATTATTCAAACCATCTGCCCCTGATGATTCCCATCAATTTTTATAACTGGAGTGATATGACGATGTGTTCATTCTATATCAGAACGTTCCTGTCTTTGTATTCGTCGGACCATTTAATTAACTGACCTTCATTACCTTTTAAATATACAAACGCCTTGAGATGGTGAAAAAGATCTGGAACTCGAATGGATGACTTCCGTAAAGTTTCATTCATGAAATTTTGTGTCATTGATGTTGTTGAGATAAGTAATAAACACTTCATCATTAAACTAGCCAGTTCAAAAAACTAATACCTTGACAAGTATATGTGTCAGAAGGGGTTTTTGTGGCGATTTCAGTATTTTCATAGTTGAAAGCATTAGTCAATTGAAGCTAGACTACCAGGTTTTCTTTGGTGGTCTAGCTTCAATTGACTGATGTTTTCAAGTATATGTGTGACGAAAACTGTTTAAAATATACTTTTCAAATCAACTCTATCTTCTCATTATACTATCAAATTTTGTAAAAGATATTCATTTTTATCAGAAGGGGTTTTTGTGGATATTATAGTCATTTCAATAGTTGAGATCATGAGTCAATTGAAGCTAGACTACCATAGAAAACCAGGTCTGAGTTCGCCTCTCACTCACTGTTACTGAGGATTTCCACACTAGAACGAAACAACCGTCCAGTGTTTCTAGGTTTTCCATGGTGGTCTAGCTTCAATTGACTCATGACCTAAACTACTGATATTATCCAATTTAATTGCAAAAACCTGTTTTTGATTATCTGATTTCACTTCGTGTTTGTTAGTATATTAAACTATACTACTTTATAATATTAAGTAGTTGAATAATATTTTTTTGTTATATCCTAATGAGTACAAAATTGTACTTCTAACGTTTTGTGAATTAATGTAAGTTACTTCTACAGCATAAATAAATAACCTAAATAAACTAACACAAGTTTAAATAGTACAAAAGAAATAATGCAAAATATTTTTTAGTACAATCAAAATCATAATAGGTTTGAATGTCAAATTATTGTTGATCAACTCGTTAGGTAACTCATGGCGCCCGAATGCCCTAGTACGGCTGAGAGTGGGGAGAGTCCGCTCTCCCTCTCCAAATGCTCTCATATGGCCATGCGTATATAGCCTCTGTCAGGAAAGTCCTACTCACTGCCTTCTCATGGCATTACTGTTGTTTACGAAATTGAAAGGAAAAAAAGCGAATGTCCGGAGCTTTAACCAGGTCTGTGGACACGGAAAGTCCATCTAGGGGAATTGGAAAACCCTGGTTCTAAACCAATGGTGTACATGGGCTCCAGTATCGTGAAGGAACAAATGGCATATGAATCAATCGTTGGTGACCGGCTACCATGGGACTGCATCTCCTCACGATGCTCCACTGCCATGTGGATCAGACCTGTCGATCAAAGACTTGGGCTGTGACCCCCTAAGAAAGCCACCTGCTTCAATTTGCGCACCTGGGCAGTATCACAGACCTCACACAAATCGATTGAGATTTGTGCGGCGCATATGTATCTGGTGCTTCCTTGTACCAATATTTATGTATTTAAAGAAAACAGTAACACCAATGAGTTATTTTGTCTTTGAGAAATGTAAGTCTTACTTTTCCACCAATGGCATGAATCTGATTCTTTTGAAATGTAAGTCATAATCTAGTCAAACATGTACACTTAACATTTACTGTATATCTGATTAGCCCAATATGTCAATTTCACTTGTCATTCGGTCATTTGGTTAATACTATTGAAGGGATTCTATGCTAACACTTTGGAGTGTTTCATAATCTAAAAGCAAACCTCTACAAGCACTATTATTTAATATATAACCAATATCTACCAATTAGAAACAAATTTCCGAAGTTGAATTCACTGTAGTGAACGAGAATACCGGCGGGGATAACCAGATGTATTTCAATACAGTACTACAGAATATCTTGATAAAATCTGAAAACCATACAATAAATGCTTCATTTGCAAAATATCCATCGATTGTCTCAGACTTCACTGTTCCTTCGTTTCCACACCAATCATTCTCTATTCTCGTTCTTTTTTCTTCAATCTTCTTAACCTGCCACCAGACATTTTACTTTCAATTGGTGATACATACTACTAATATCTGTCAACATCAGTAGCATACATCACAAGACCAAAGAATCGATCTTAGCTAGAACATCATTGAAAACCTGGAAGCACTGAATGGCTGTTTCGTCCTAGTATGGGACCGTTCAGTGCTTCCGATTTTCAATGGTGTTCTAGCTTAGACCAATTAGTAAATTCAACTTTGAAAATACTACAATCTCCTCAAATCCATAAACTGATAAGAAACAAATTGTCAAATTCACCTGAATGATCACAATTGATTGATCACTGGATGGTGATCAATATTATGCGTGTCAAGTCCTTCTTAGTGCTGATCGAATGCTATCGATCAAGTTGCAATGTGACCACTAGTCTAGGTGGCTCGACACCTGAATGATGCTTAAATTCACTTGACTAACGCTGCTGAGATCATTTTAAGTCAAAAGCATGTTTTAGTTAATCCAATATATTTAAATATTAATAATAAATGGTTCAACAATGAATCATATAAAGTTACTTTCAATTAAGTTTACATTCAAAGTGATAAGACAACAATCACAACAGTCTATCACATGTCAGTCTAATGTAAAAGTGACAAGTTCAAAATGTGTTTTAATCAATAAAAGAAAGTGGTGACCCATAGGTCAACTACATTTCATTGGGGTCAGTAGATCAATTTCCTAAGGATAGAATCTATTTATGCATTTTTTTCTGTAATACACTTTCTTGCTCAAGTAAGCATTTGAGTGGGGGAGGGGGATGGGGTTAGCCCGTCAGTGAATTACAATGATTAAATTGAAGTATCTTTTTAGTTATATACCTTATGATGAATAGATAAAAATCATTGAACAATTCAATGTACAATTATAATGAAGTTGATGATGACGACGATGAGGAAGATCGGGACGACAATGACGATGCTGACGATGATGATGATGATGATTTTTTAAGTACATACTTTTCATACGCAATCACACCTATGATAATCAATACTATCTCTATAGGTATTAAACATCCTAGAAACCATATTAAATGATAATTTCCTGTAAATTTTGTCCTTTGAATTGGTCTATCATTCAATGTATTCAATGGTACTGTGATACATTTTCGTGGTGGACAGTTTTGAATTTCTTTACCGGAACCAATACAACCAATATCTCCATAACATGAACGTAAACGTGAACGATAACGTTTTAAACCACAATTAGGTTGACAATCACTCCACGAATTCCAATCTTAGTAACAATAGAAGAAATTTAAATGAATACATTGTATTAAATGAATTAAATCTTTAACTATTGAGCGTAATGTAATCTTAAAGAATCAGTTCGATGATACATTTGAATATGACTGAGTATATAGAGTTACACCCAATCACACTTGATGGAGAAACCTTAGAAGAGGTGGAAACATTCACGTTGCTGGGAAGTATCACTAATAAACAAGAAGGGTCGGATGCAGATGTAAAGGCGAGGATTGGCAAAGCAAGGACCACATTTTTACAATTGAAGAACATATGGAACTCTACCTCTCCAAATGCTCTCAGATGGTCACGCTTATATAGCCTCTGTCAGGGAAGTCCTACTCACTGCCTTCTCGTGACATTACTGTTGTTTACGAAATTGAGAGGACGGAAAGCGAATGTCCGGCGCTTCAACCAGGTTAATGGATATGGAAGATCAACCTAGGGGAGTTGAGAAACATTGATTCCAAACCAGTGGTGTACATGGGCTACAGGATCCTGAAGAAACAAAAGTTGATTAAGCAATTGTTGGTGACCGGCTACCATGGGACTGCATCTCTTCACGATACTCCACTGCCTTATGGACCCTTAGGTCAAAGGCTTGCGATGTGGCCCCCTAAGAAAACCACCTGTTTCAGTTTGGGCACCTGGGCAGTATCATAGCCTTTACACAAATCGAATGAGATTTGTATGGCGCATATATATCTGGTGCCACTTTGTACCAATATTAATGTGCTCAAATAAATAAGGTAAATAAATACAGTATGATGAACTAATTTATCTCGAATAATTCTATTATGTATATAGTAAAATCATATTATATCGAAGATTTTCAGGAAATCAACCAGGTTTAAGATAGATCTGATTGAATTTTGCGCGAAATTCAAAAAAAAACGCGATGAATGATGGTTTTTCGGCTGAATAAGATGAACAGTAAAAATACTTAGATCTAGTTCTTAATACATTACAAGTTAAGAATAGTTGGTATAATTTGATATATAATTAATGATGTTTTTGATGTTGAAATATATTCACCCACTTGAACTTCAACTGCTAAGCTTAATCCTTGTAACTCTAACTATTAAGATAACATTATGATTACGGCTGATGCCAACTTCTGATAAAAATACATTAACCAATCATATTTAAGGTATCATCTATTGAACAATATCATGAACTGATTGAAGTAAGACATTAACACCGTCGGATAACGGCTCAAAGGTCTTGAAGTTATGCGTACACACGCGAGATGAAAGGTCTTGGATTCGATCCTTTAATAGGGGTCTTGGATACGCACTTATGATGAGTCCTACATCAGGATGGAACAGCTGTTCAACAATTCTATATTCTCATTGATAATCTATTTAACATCAGTTTGTGATTTAAATTTAAAATTCAACAATCTCCACAAATCCCATAGACTAACAGTTGTATATCAAGAGGACAAAAATAGGGGATGTAAACGAATCAAAATGATTGATTACTTACCACTCCATACACCTGTTAGTTCACAATAGAGACCAGTATAACCTGGTTGACATTGACACATTGGCACTCGATTGTACGCATAACTACTATCATTATTACTATTAGTACTGTTAGTAGTATCATTATTATATTGATCAATATAAGTTACAAGTCCTTTAGTTACATAAACACATTCTCCACCATTTAAGCATACACTTTGACCACATTCGTGAACAGTTTCAATGGTTTTTAGTTCAGTTTGTTTCCAACAATTATCCTGATCACTATAATTCACATCTTTTTCATAACCAATCTTACATTGACAACGATATTGAAAGCCTAATAATATAAAACGGTATCGATGCAAAAACGAGTATAATGTAGTTGATAGTGATGAAAAAGTCATTCAATAAGATTGAAAATTCTTCATTAAATGAAGTTATTGACATATAACAAGCATTTGATAACATGAACAGGAAAACACTATGGAGGCTTCTTCGACACTATGGCGTGCCTACCTGAGAAGATAGTCAATATCATAAGGAATTCCTATGATGGATTAAACTGCCAAATCATCCATGGAGGACAACTCATTGACTCATTCGAGGTAAAGACCGATGTTAGGCAAGGTTGCTTACTCTCACCCTTTCTCTTTCTCCTGGTGATCGACTGGATCATGAAGACGTCAACATCTGGAGGGAAGTACGAGATACAGTGAACAACTAGGACGCAGTTGGATGATTTAGACTTCGCAGATGACCTGGCTCTTCCATCACACACGCAACAACAAATGCAGGAGAAGACGACCAGTGTAGCACTAGCCTCAGCAGAAGTAGGTCTCAATATAAACAAAAGGAGAAGCAAGACTCTCCGATACAATACAATATGCACCAATCAGATTACACTTGACGAAGAAGCTTTGGAGGATGTGGAAACCTTTATATATGTGGGCAGCATCATTGATGAACACTGTGGATCAGATGCAGATGTAAAGACGCTGATCGGCAAAGCAAGAGCAACATACTTACAACTGAAGAACATCTGGGACTCAGAACAACTGTCTATCAACCAACACCGAAGTCAGAATATTCAATACAAATGTCAACACAATTCTATTATATGGGGAGGAAACTTGGAGAACTACGAAAGCCATCATCCAGAAGATATAGGTGTTTATTAATAGTTGTCTAAGCAAGATACTTCGGATCCGTTGGTCAGACACTGTCAGAGACATTCTACTGTGAGAGAGGACAAACCAAACTAACTTTAACCATCAACTATAAATCATAATTCTAATTCTTCACATAGGTTTATAACCCCCATTTGGTACTAATTATTAAGTGGACACTCTCAAGGTCACTTTGACATCAAACAAAAATCATCCATAAATTATAGTCTCTAACCATGAACACTTAGTGATAAATGATTAAAATGACGGTTGGTAGTTGGAAATCGTCAAGTTTAAGACTTGACAAATGAATAAAACTATATGTTTGTAAATGAAATACCTACATTGTCCTGGGTTCGAATCTCGCGAGGCGGGATCGTGGATGCGCACTGCCACCGAGGAGTCTCACAGCAGGACGAAACAGCCGTCAAGTGCTTCCAGGTTTCCCATGATGGTCTAGCTTCAATGAACTCATGATCTCAACTATATAAAATTATGAGATATATATAAATGTAAAGTAGTTAACATGCATCATAGTCAATGTAATAACTAACCAGAAGAATGACATGTACCATAACCAAAAGGAACACCACATAACCAATTGCCAGTAGCAGATTTAAGATCATCATCCTCATCACCATCATCAAATGATATAAGAGGACGATCAATATCATTATGAACTAATTGATTATGCATTAATATTTGTGGTTTCATTAAAACATTTTGTATTAAATGATCACATGGATTAAATGGTATAGAACAATCCAGACCAGTAAAATTTTGATGACATAAACAATATGGCCATAATGATATATCAATATTTGATATTAATGTTAACTCATTATTATTAGTAGTAGTAGTAGAATGAATGGTGTCAATAGTGGTAGTATTAGTAGTATGAGTAGTGTTAGTAGTAGTAGTAGTATTAGTAGTATGAGTAGTATTAGTATTATTATTATTGTTATTAGTAGTAGTAGTAGTATGAGTAGTGTTAGTAGTAGTAGTATAAGTAGTATCACTAGTATCAGTAGTAGTGGTAGTATTAATAGTATGAGTAGTATTAGTAGTAGTATTGGCAGTATCAGTAGTATTAGTAGTATGAGTAGTATTAGTAGTATCATTAGTACTAGTAGTAGTATTAGTACTATGAGTATTAGTAGTAGTAGTAGTAGTAGTAGTATTAGTAGTATTAGTAGTATGAGATGTAGTATTAGTACTAGTAGTAGTATCAGTAGTATTATAAGTAGTATCTTTCATGAGTCGTAAACGTTGATAACATTTAATTGTATTATTCTGTTGACAAAATTTCTCCATTTCTTTATTACATTCAATATACCATTTTGAGGGGGATAAATTATGAAATTTGTTTTTTATAATTTCTGGTATTAATAAACAACCAGTTAATGAATTAATAGTTTGCCAATGATATGCATTGGATTTACATTGACACCTTTTTAAAGATATAGAAGTGATAATAATAGTAATATTAATAATAATAATAATAACATTAATGATAGTAATGATAATAATAATAGTACCACTGACTATACAGTAGTATGATGACAGTTATATATTTTCATCAGACAACCACAACTTTAAGATACTTTCTTCTCATGACGAAAGGAAGGTGTGAGAAAAGGTCAGCCTCCACAATAGAACACTTCATCCCCTCTAAGGATCTTCGTTGCCGTTATTGTTTATTTATTTAAACACATAAATATTGGTACAAGGAGGAATAAGATATATATATATGCGCCCGACAAATCTCATTTGATTTGTGTGAGGACTGTGATACTGCCCAGGTGCCCAAACTGAAACAGGTGATTTTTTTAGTGGACCACACCCGGAGCCTTTGACCGAAAGATCTGATCCACAAGGCAGTGGAGCATCGTAAGGAGATGCAGTCTCATGTTAGTCGGTGACCGACGATTGATTCATACACCATTTGTTCCTTCAGGATACTGGAGCCCATGTACACCATTGGTTTGGAATCAGGGTTTTCAAACTCCCTTAGGTGGACGCGCCGTGTCCACCAACCAGGTTAGAGCGCCGGACATTCGCTTTTCGTCTTCTCAATTTCGTAAACAACACCCCTGCCACGAGAAGGCAGTGAGTAGGACTTCCCTGGCAGACGCTATGCAAGCGTGGCTGCGTGAGAACATTTGGAGAGGGAGAGCGGACTCTCCCCACTCTCATGAGTACCAGGGCGTTTGCGGGCAATAATAATAGTAATAATAATAATAGTAATTAATTTCAAACGAAAAGATTAAACGTAACACGATGAGAATAACAAACTTTGAAGAATAAAATGAATTCATTCTATTTCACAATTTTTTATCAGATACAAATATATTTGTTATATCTAGAACTTAGATTCCTAATATGTTGCGTAATATTTGAGCACTCGAACGCTAGAACCTTCCTAAGTCGCAAAATGAGAAGACAGAAGACTAGTAAGTAGGAATGTTATTCCCAGCACAGTGTCAATTATAGTGCAAAATATCTCATGTATTTATAGTTTTTTTGGCTGAAAGTAAATCATCATTTCGGACAGCCAATAGGCATATAGGGGGTCCTTCTTATTCAACCAACAGAAGAGCTACATGTTGACATTCTAGAATGTTCCTCTAGCAGTGATTAAATGGAATGTCTTCGGCTATTTCTGGGCTTCTTGAGGCTTCCTTGAGTTTATCAACGAGCTATCACTACAATACTTACATACTTATTTATACCTGTTACCTCTCGTGGATGAAAATAGGTTGTTCACCGGCATTCTCCATCTAACTCTGTTCTGGGCAATCCTTTTTAGTTACTATTCATCCTTTTCATGTCTGCTCACAATTCTCAACGTAGTGTGTTATTTGGTCTTTTTATTTCCCGTTTACCTTCAAGATTCCAAGTTATGGCTTGCCTCAAGATGTAGTTTGGTGATTTGCTGTCCACTTCCAACGCCTTTTCCTAATTTCCTATTCGAGTGGAATTTGGTTTGTCCTCTCCCACAGTAGGATGTTGCTGATGTTATCCGACCGACGGATATTGAGTATCTTGAGTAGATAACTGTTTATGAATACTTGTACTATTTTGATGATGGTTGTGGTAGTTCTCCAAGTTTCAACTCCACACAGTACAACTGTCTTGATGTTCGTATTGAAGATTCTGTCTTTGATATTGGTTAACAGACAGTTGTTTAGTGTTCTTTAATTGTAGGAAAGCGGTCTGCAAATATGTTGAGATATATCAATACATAGGTTATACACATCGATCTTAATTATTGTAAGCAAAGATGGATAATGGCTAGAAGTGGAATCCAGTTTGACGCACGTTTCGTTCTATTTGGGACTCGTCCGCTGGATGTACCTCCATCTCAGAGTTGATGTTCACTCTGGGACTCGATCTTGATTGTATTTATTCATACACTTTGTATGATTTTAGATTGTTTACAGCCGGATAAGAAATCATGAAATAGAATGAATTCATTTTATTCTGTAAATCTTGTTATTTTTGTTCTCTTTCAATTTATCAAGAGATCTGATTATAAGGAAAAGATTAAAAATCAACATTTTGACGTAGTAGATTATGATCCATGTTGCTATATAGTTTGAATAAATTTTATTGGACAGTTTCTTCCGTCAGTCGACCAATCAGTGTAAAGCATTCAACAATTTCACTATACTAGTTTTTGATTGGTTTAAAGCTAGACCACCATGGAAAACCTGGAAGTACTGGGCGGTCGTTTCGTCGTTGTATTTATACGGTTTCTTTTTATAAAAAAAGAATGGTAATTTATAGTCTCAGAATGGATATTGTCATCTGATGTTTCTGTGAATTGATGAGATATACGGTAATCGAATATGTTTACATGACAACTATGTAGGGATATATTACGATCTTTAACTGAATGTCAATGTCTTTCTCTGGTTAGTTCGATGTTCATTGATCATTGGACAGACAATTACATTAGTTAGTTAATCAATACATTGTAATCATAAAATATCCTAGATGTTCAAATTATGAGGTCTGATAGAATTAAGTTTCCTAAGTTGAAACGTGTTCACTTGTCTAAGCAACTTGTTGTCACGAGAGACATTATTTATTATAGTTAGAAGCAGTCGACATGAAGTCTTAGATATAGATTTCATGCTAGTGCGAACTCATTAGTAAGATATTTCTACAATCTCTCTGTGACTAATTATTATAGCTGGATTCGAACTCACACACCTCATTGTCAAACGATGAAGAATTCAGACAATTTTTCCAAACGTTATCTGTCTTAGACTTACAGTTTTGTTGATATAAAGGAGCTTAGTGATTGTTTTTAGTAGCATCCTTGGTAAAGTACATATCATTATTCTTTATGGTACTTCGTAAAAAGTTGATGACATCTTGTTGAATGAATTCGTTTGATGTTAGTACATTATATAAATAATGGTATATAATAGAAATTAAGTAAATATCTACTAATGTACTATTCTTCGGTACTGCTGGATAGTTTGTCAGAAAAAGGCAATGATCTGTTTCTAAGACTACTATGTGGTATAAATTGTCTTGAAATATGACAATCCTCAGAAAATCCTCATCCTTATAGTATTCATGTACTCACTAATAACATAATTCAGAAAACAATTCCAGAAGATTGGGTGGGAAGGCATGAATGGTAGATAATAATCTTACGACCAATGAGACAGACATCATCAACGACATTGAGTGATAATAGTCGATTATAGACAGAAATGTAAACCATTGAATCCCAAATCAGTAATCTGAAGATAATGTGATTCCTAGAAAAACCTGAATCCATCACACGGGCGCAGGTGTATATATTCTTTATCTTTAACATGGCCATTAAGAGTAGAAGATACTCGTAAGTTATTATTATTTGATCACAGATGTCTTAGAAATATTGCTCGCATCTGTTCGGATCACCGGGTAAGTAATAGTGAGGTTAGATGCAAGGTATAAGTAAATGATAGTAAATAAGTTGATGAAATCGTGAATCTTCATCGAATGAGATGGTTGAGCCACGTGTTACGTATGTCTGAACACCGATTACCACGACGCGCAGCGACCAAACCAAAACGTTGCATCAGAGCTTGAAGTCACTCACTTCTAGTCTGAGCTATGTTGGTAGATGCAGAATACTTGGTTAGGGTCCGCGTGACTATCGTAGCCAATGGTTGGAGACTTTAAATGACATGACTCAGAATCGATCACAATGGCGTAGGTGTATACACTCTTTATCTTCCCTTAAACCTTGAGATTAAAATTGCTTCATATCTGTCTTCCTTCCTATACTATATCCTTATATACAACCTTTCTTTTATATATTACCATCACTAAATTAACTATTTCTATGAATCCGGTGTTCATCTTGTTGTGCTAATGAGGTATAGCAACTTGGACTGTTGCATATGTGTGCCTGGACCTACGTTGTAGCTGACTGACTGACTGACTGAGGAAAACCTGAAAGACCTAAGTTAAATAATTAGCAAAATTGTTGATACACAATCATTAAGAGTTATACTTTCTACTTTTTAATCATTCTCTACTTCATATCCTCATATGACAACCGTTGAAACTTACGAGAACTCATTCACCGATACACTATTTCCATGTACTAAACATGAACCAGATATTGTATGAAGTAATTGTGAACAAACATCGAATGGATTAATAATCTTAATTGGTTTAAATGTTAAATTAATAATTTCTTGAATAAAATCATTTTTGATTAGATCTTCACGTGGACGACAAAGTTTAGGACATATCCCATCAATATCATTTTTAGGCTTTGGTCCTAATATTGTACAAATAACCCAATTATACATCCATAGAACATATTGATAATTTGGTATGTAATCTTTACAATCTGAAAAAATAAATGATGTACAAGAAAAAAAAACAAACAGAAATAAAGTTAATAAATTTGAAAACATTTATGAAATCATGAGTCAATTGAAGCTAGATTATCATGGAAAACCTGGAAGTACTGGACGGCCGTTTCGTCCTATTGTGAGACTCCTCAGTGGCAGTATGCATCCACGATCCTGCTCAAACTTCGCGGATTGGTTGAGGTTAGACATTAACACCGTCGGATGACGGCTAGCTCAGTGATCTATCGGTTAAATGCTCTGGCTCGTGACTGGTATGTCCTGGGTTCGAATCTCGCGAGGTGGGATCGTGGATGCGCACTGCTTAAGAGTCCCATGATGGGACGAAACGGCCGTCCAGTGTCTCCAGGTTTTCCATGGTGGTCTAGCTTCAATTGACTCATGATTTTAACTATGAAAATACTGAAATCTCCACAAAACCCCTTTTGACTTATCGAACCGTTAAAAAAACATATCAGAACTACTTATTGAAACCAAAAGTAGGTTTCATTTCGATTCATAAATGGAAATGACCATCTAATAAACTCACATTGTCTTCTTCTTAACTATATTCTGATTTGTCGAATAGGTTGACCTTAAGTGAACCAATCAGGAGTAGCGAAACTATTAGGTTTATTGTAGGGATACAGACATGAAAACAGTTTAGTAAATGTGTTGAGGTATGTTGAGATTTTATATCACAACTGTTGGTATGATAATATTCTGTGATGATGTATGTTAACCCCTGTGTATAAACAACGTTACTAACTTCTAATCTGAGACATGTTGGTAGATGCAGACTACTTGATCGAGGTTCACGCGTCTATCGTAACCGATGGTTGGAGGCTCCAGGTGACATGGCTCAGAATCGATCACAATGGCGTAGATGTATACACTCTTTATCTTCCCTTAAACCCTGAGATTAAAATTGCTTCATAACTTTCTTCCTTCCTATACTATATCCTTATATACAACCTTTCTTTTATATACTACCACCACCACTATACTAACTACTTCTATGAATCCGGTGTTCATCCTGTTGTGCTAACGAGGTATGGCAACTTGGACCGACGCATAAATTTGCCTGATCCTACGTTGTAGTTGTAGCTGACTGACTCAGTGAAGTATTGCACTACAAACCTTTGATAACTAACTTGACACATTCACATCAAAGGAAGGTCCTAATGACTGAACACTTTACTGCAGTTCATAGTAAAAGTATCCTGACTATATCTAACCTTATATCACTACAAGTTAAAGAAAGTTACATTATTTACACCCATAATTAAACAATCAAGTTATACATTAGAACTTACTTTTTCCACACTTTACTTTCATGGCCTTGAATATTCTATAAATATCAATAAATAATGGAAGAAACATTCTTGGCTGAAGTCTTTCACCTAGAATCACATTCGTTATTCTATTATCCTGATCATCATCACCATCTTCATCATCTTCATCTTGTGTATACACCACTGTATTTGTAATTTTTCTACTTTTCATTTGAATATTATCATAACTGTTTTCATTATTACTATTTATACTACTTATATCATTGTATTCAGTAGTATCATCATTTGTAAATGTTTTTTGTTCATATTGTGTAATATTAATATCACCAGCAAATTTTAATAATAAATTAGTATATAAATCAAATAATGTAAAATTTTCTATTAAAATATATTTTATTGATGAATTATAAGTTGATTCCTTTTGGATAGAAATGAAGAAGAAAAAGAAGAAGGAAGCATGAAATAAGATGAAATGTAGTTGCTATGACTTACTATGAACCAGATCAGAGAAGAAACCTACATCAAAATCACCCACATGAGCTACAAATCTTCTCCATCATCTTCAAAATCATACGAGAGTAGTGACTTCCTTTGTTTTATGTCCACTTCATCTGATTATACAAGGATAGAGTTCATTAATTACAAGTTGTCTTTATGGGTCAACCAACATCAAGATCAGAATTTTCAATACAAATGTCAAGACAGTTCTACTGTATGGTGTTGAAACTTGGAGAACTATGAAAGCCATCATCCCAAAGTTACAGGTGTTTATTAACAGTTGTCTACGTAAAATACTTCTGATCCGTTGGTCAGACACTATCAGCAACAACATACTGTGGGTGAGAACAAACCAGATTGCAGTGGAGGAAGAAATCAGGAAGAAGTGCTGGAAGTGGATAGGACACACATTGAGGAAATCACCCTACTGTATCACAAGGTAAGCTCTCATATGGAATCCTCAAGACCAAAAAAGAAAAGGAAGACCAAAGAATACATTACACCGAGAAATGGAGATAGACATGAGAAGAATAAACAACAGTTGGATAGAACTAGAAAGGAAGGTGAAGGACAGAGTGGGTTAGAGAATGCTGGTTGGCGGCCTATACTCCATTGAGAGTAACAGTCGTAAGTAAGTAAGTATGTATGTATGTTATTAATTTCATCTTTTAATTTTAGATCTTGTCTTTTTTCCTGGGTCGATGCATATTTATGCCAGATCATACATTATGATTTACCAATACATTTACACTGCATCTCACTCGATAGATATAACTCACTCTTGTTTGATATTATTCCTAACACAGACTAATCAATTCACCTTAGTAATTTCATTGAAATCTACATTGACAACCACTTTACAGATCATTAGAACTCCCACCATCATTAAGATTTGAATGTGTAAATAGTTGTTAGACTGGAGTAGACATATGGGAAAGTTAAACGCTTACAAGTATTATATGATGATGTAAAGTGACTAACAGCGGGGAATCTGAGACGATCACCATGACTTGTTAAGGACTTATTAGAAGAATAGATCAGTATCCTAAATTTGGTGTTCACTCCCAAATTCTAACAGCGTACTTTTCACTTCCAACCCAACCCCCCACAACACGTAACCCACACAAGCTACTGAATTCAAGTAGTCACTCATTTGTGCAACAGGAATGAATTTTAACTAAATCTGTACTTGTTTTGCTTTATCCCATTGTTGATATAATGGTTATATTGAAGTACCTCTCACAGAACACACATATACCAACTAAGATTGATCAAAATTCAGTCAAAACTCAATGTAAACCATTGTAAACTATATTACAATGTGAATCATGTTATTTATTTTTACTGTGCAATTATTTGATAGGAGTTAGGATATCTAATCCCCTATTGTTGATCATTTGTATGATTGGTTCAAGTGAAGGTCGTTAAGTGAGTAACCTTACACTTGCTTACTTACTTACTTACGACTGTTACTCTCAATGGAGTATAGGCCGCCAACCAGCATTCTCTAACCCACTCTGTCCTTCACCTTCCTTTCTAGTTCTATCCAACTGTTGTTTATTCTTCTCATGTCTATCTCCATTTCTCGGTGTAATGTATTCTTTGGTCTTCCTCTTCTTTTTTGGTCTTGAGGATTCCATATGAGAGCTTACCTTATGATATAGTTGGGTGATTCCCTCAATGTGTGTCCTATCCACTTCCAGCACTTCTTCCTGATTTCTTCTTCCACTGCAATCTGGTTTGTTCTCATCCACAGTATGTTGTTGCTGATAGTGTCTGACTAGCGGATCCGAAGTATTTTACGTATACAACTGTTAATAAACACCTGTAACTTTGGGATGATGGCTTTCGTAGTTCTCAAAGTTTTCAACACCATACAGTAGAACTGTGTTGACATTTGTATTGAAAATTCTGATCTTGGTGCTAGTTGATTTTCAATTATATCCATCATTAAACGTCTACCATTCTTACTGAACCTGACTTTGATAAGACCTGTCCTAAACGGACTACCCCTACTGAACAGTGAATATTATAATCTGTTCATACATCAGCCATAATCAACACATAGTCTATCGCATTTGTATCCAACTCTACATTTCTAACTACTTGTTGTGATAATCATGCAGAATTCAACCAAGTAGTTTGCACATAACGACATGGTTAAGATCAACAGTTAATAATTTTATGGAATTAGGTAGCGTCTTGATTTGTACACCACTAGCTTTCTCTTGATTTACTTCTACATCAGACAACTATGTCCTTCGAGGTAGTCTGTGGATCAGTCTACGTAGTACATATTCTAACCGTTTCAGTCAACAAACATTCAATATCTTATTCAACAGATTTACCATCATTACCTGGTACCTTGTGTTTAATTTGAACACTTTTCACTTGATGATCTCAAAATACTTGAGCAAAACTACGAATAAATCAATGATCGAATACTACTAATCTATGAATATCCTCCAATTCTGAAATCCATATTTCACGGTCGCAACTTAGAAAGATTCCTTTAGTTGGCAAATGGATAAATCATCTACACTGTTTAAGTAACAATGAAATTGTTTTCCTACGTTAAGATTAAATAATAAATCACTAATATTTAGACATTTAATTCACTTGGCATTGTTTGTTTGTACATCCAACTGACGAGTCCTGAATAAGACGAAACGCGCTTAAACTGGGTTTCATTGCTAGTCACTATATATCTTTACTTATAAAGCTTGTGAATTAAGACAATAACGAGGTCATCCGCACAGGATACACATATGACCAATAAGAGACTGGTCAATTACAGTCTCAAACATCAATGGGAAGATTCAAGTAAACAATATCAAGTGAATTTAAACTTCACGCCATCGCACAACCTATTGGCTAACAGAACTCAGTAGGTAAGTGAATAACGTAATGGTGTTTGAAGCGAATGGTACTGGGTCCGAGTCTCAGAGTGAATATCAACTCTGTAATGTAGGTACGTTCAACTGACGAGTCCCAAATAGGACGAAACTCGCATCTTGGATTTCACTGTTATCCACTATCTATCCTTGTTTATTAAGACATTTAATTTATTTAATCAAATTCAGCATATATCGAAAATGAACATTAGTGAAATATCCTAAGTCAAATAGGAAAAACAGTTGTACCCTACTTTATAAGTTTAAAATCAACTCCTAGTTAATATAACTTTAAAAGAAATCTCAATTCATTTTATAGAATAAACATCGTCCTGGATTTGAGTCCTTTTGATATGAGATCATGGATACATACTGCTTAAGAGTCCTATAGTAAAACAAAACATTCATCCATTACTTCCAGGTTTTTGATGGAGTTTTGTTCTCTGAGTTGGATGGTTTCGTCGTGGAGCTTTCATCATTCTTCTGAACAACATCATCAGCACAAACTTCGGGTAGAAGTGAAGTGTTTGAATTTCTTCACATATGGTTCATAGCTTGTTCTGTACAACTCGATGTGGATTGGTTCTTGTTGATCTTAAATCTGTCATTGTTTACTTCTTTATTATGGTTGTATCTCCCATTGGTTTGATTTTTGTTCTTATGTTTCTGTATAAATTTCCTGATTACTTGATAAATTGGATTGATTTCAATGTGCTTGTTTATTGCTAATTGACTTGAGTTCCAAGCTTCTAAAAATTCTCTGGTGTTTTTGGAATTGCCTCTGTCCAAAAAGTCTACATTTTTCCAGTCGAATGTGTGTCTGCAGTATTCTAAGTGCATTGATATAACTGAAGACATGTCATAGCGTTTGATTGCTAATCGATATTCATGCATGCGATGATGAAGAGGGCGTCCGCTTTATTCGATGTAGTGTTTTTTCTCAGTTGGAATAATTTATTTTGTAGATGATGTTTGGTTTGTGAACAACACCCATTCCGCAGGTTTTCAGCAGTCTCATTATCGTTTCTGATATACCTTTTATGTATGATAAGATGATCCTTTTGTTAATTCTAAAGTCAACAAGAACCAATCAACTACGAGATATACAAGACAAGCTATGAACCACATGTGAAGAAATTCATACACTTCACTTCTACTCCCAAAGTTTGTACTGATGATGTCATTCAGTAGGACGATGAAAGCTTCACAACCAAACCATCTAACTCAAACTATAAAACTCTATCAAAATCATCCACCTGAATTATAAATCTTTTTTACCACTTCCAGATATTCCAATAATAATTTATCTTCGTAGTTGAAATCATGAGTCTATTGAAGCTAGACCACCATAAAAAACCTGGAAGCACTGTTTAACGGCCGTTTCACCCTATTATGGGACTCCTCAGTGGCAGTGCGCATCCACAATCCTGCCTCACGAGATTCGAACCCAGGATTAGTTGAAGCTAGACATGAACACCGTTGGATGACGGCCAGTTCAGTGGTCTACAGGTTAAGCTCTCACGCGCGTGAGACTGATAAGTCCTGAGTTAGAATCTCGTGAGGTGGGATCATGGATGCTCACTGCCACTGAGGAATCCCACAAAAGGATGAAACGGCCGTCCAATACTTCCAGGTTATCCATGGTGATCTAATATCAATTGACTCATGATTTCAACTATGAAAATACTAAATTCTCTCCACAACACCACTTCTGATCTATAATCATATGCTCACTAGTGACTGACCCTCCCTTCTGATAATAATCTATCTTTAATCAATTCAATATATAATACTACTTACTTTTATAAGTAATATATCATTTTTGATAAATTTCATATTTAATATAGATGATAATGATGATGATGATGATAAGGAGGAGGATGACGAGGAGGAGGAGGAGGAGGATGAGGATGTGGATGTTTGATATAAATTAGGGAAACTATATTGGGAAAAATACAAATATGGTTTATTTAATTTCCATAATGGTTTATATAATGGTCTATGATATGGATAAAATAATAATTGATCATTGTTACTATATGGTAACATAAATAAATGATTTTTATCTCTAAGAGATAATAAAATATTGATTAATTGATTCATTGTTATATAATGAATTAGATTAGAATTAATAAAATGAATGAATAGCAATATAATAAGGCATAATAACATTATTAGTTTTAGATAAAGGAATAAATAAAGATAGATGGAATTTAAATTTTATCGATTGATTGATTGATCGATTGATCAATTAATTGATTGATTATTGATTTTTTTTCAATGATTAATTGATATATTTTTAAAATATCAACATTATTGATTGATTGATAATGAAAAAAAAACTTGGTAAATTTGTATTTGTGATATCCTAGTGAAGACATAAGTATGGATAACTTCTGGGACCTAATAATGGGCGATTATTCCTTCTCTCTCTCTCTCTCTCTATATATATATATATATACTTATTGTTTAACTATTGAGTAATTAGACTGTATATATCTATATTCATCTAATTAAAAGCTTCAGTTTGATCCATGG
This sequence comes from Schistosoma mansoni, assembly GCF_000237925.1. NCBI lineage: Eukaryota > Metazoa > Platyhelminthes > Trematoda > Strigeidida > Schistosomatidae > Schistosoma > Schistosoma mansoni. The sequence goes on along the minus strand of NW_017386106.1, from coordinate 31,815 downwards.
ATCATTATTATACGACTTACTTACTCACTTACTTACGCCTGTTACTCCCAATGGATCATAGGCCGCCAACCAGCATTCTCCAACACACTCACTATGTCATGCGCCTTCCTTTCTGGTTCTATCTAATTGTTGTTCATTCTTTTCATATCTGTCTCCATTTTTCTCGGAGTAATGTGTTCTTTGGTCTCCAGGTTTCCGCCCCATACAGTAGAACTGTCTTGACATTTGTATTGAAAATTCTGACTTCGGTGGTGGTTGACGGATAGTTGTTTTGAGTTCCAGATGCTCTTCAATGGTAAACATTCAGCTCTTGGTTTGCTGATCTGCGTCTTTACACCTGCATCAGATCCACCGTGTTCATCAATGATGCTGCCCAGATATGTAAAGGTTTTCACATCCTCCAAAGTTTCTCCGTCAAGTGTAATTCGATTAGTGCATGGTGTATTGTATCGGAGAGTCTTGCTTTCCCCTTTGTTTATATTGAAACCTACTGCTGCTGAGGCTGCTGCTACTCTGGTCGTCTTCTCCTGCATTTGTTGTTGCATGTGTGATAGAAAAGCCAGATCACCTGAGAAGTCTAAATCGTCTAACTGCATCCTAGCTGTACATTGTATGCCGTGCTTCTCTCCATATGCTGACGTCATCATGATCAAGCCGATCTCCAGGAGAAAGAGATAGGATGAAGATGTAAGTATGGGTAACTTCCGGGACCTATCATGGCCGATTATTTTATGTATACATTCCTATTTTATAACTGTACAGTTATTAAATTCACCTGATATTGTTTGTTTTGAATCTTCCCATTAATGTTGAGGATTGTAATTGATCAGTCTCTTATTGGCACATGTGTATACCGTGCGTATTGCATCGACATAGACTTAATTCACAAGCATTATAAGCAAAGATGAATAATGGCTAGCAGTGAAACCCAGCCAGCTAGATGTACCTGCATCGCAGAGTTGATATTCACTCCGGGGTTCGAACCCAGCATATTTCGCTCCAAACGCAACCGCGTTATCCACTCAGCTATTGAGTCCTGACAGGCACCATCCATCTTTGCTTACATTCAGTTATTAGATTGTGTATATCTATATTCATCTTATTATAAGCTTCATTTTGACCTATAGATTATTATTATACAATTTACTGTTCCTAAATTACATTCAGTTTAGTGATTACCATCTCCCTCGTTCACAGCCACATTTGTCTTGGTCATGTAAGCAATGAGCACACACCCTTATATAAGAACAGTCAAGGTCTATAAGTGAATAAATGACATGGTAAAAAATGTCGCTTGAAAGGAATGAATAGACTGATCTGTCCACAGGCTAGAATAACCTATGTAAGCTTGACATAATACCAAGCCCTATAACTTTATCCTAAAATGGGCAATAATATATTATATTTATTAGACAAACTATCATTACTTACTACTTCTAAGATTATGAATAACATTTGGCTCAACACTATAAATTCGAGAATCAGTCAGTCAGTCAGCTACAACGTAGGACCAGGCACATATATGCATTACTTCAAGTTGCTATACCTTGTTAACACAACAAGATGAACACCAGATTCATAGAAATAGTTAGTGGTGGTAGTATATAAAAGAAAGGTTGTATATAAGAATATAGTATAGGAAGGAAAAAAGTTATGAAGCAATTTTAATCCCAAGGTTTAAGGGAAAACAGAAAGTGTATACATCTACGCCATTGTGATCGATTCTGAGCCATGTCACCCACAGTCTCCAACCATTGGTTACGATAGTCACGCGGACCCCATTTAAGTAGTCTGCATCTATCAACATGGCTCATACTAGAAGTTAGTGACTTTAAATACTGATGCCACGTTTTGGTTTGGCCGCCCCTAACTCTTTTCCATCCATCCCCTACACTAGTCAGCATAGCAAGTCGTGGTAATCGGTGTTCAGGCATACATAACACGTGGTGGTCCAACCATCTCAGTCGATGAAGATTCATGACCTTATCAATTGATTTACCATCATTCTCTAATACCTTGTATCTTAACTCACTATTACTTACACGGTGATCCCAGCAGATGTGAGCAATATTTCTAAGACATCTGTGGTCAATAGTACAGTTCAAATGAATAAGGTTATTGAAAATGAGATTTTCTTCATTAAACTATCTTCAATTTATTTAAATCATAATTTATAATTTTGTTGTATACCTGACAATCTCCAAACCGAGATCAAAACTATAGACATTACCATTAAACTATTGAATTATTTGTCATATCCTAGTGAAGACATGATTACAGGTAACTCCCAGGACCTATTCATGGACTATTATTCTGTATATATTCATATGGTTTAACTATTCAGTGACTAGATTTAATCTATATATATATATATTCATCTTATTATAAGCTTCATTTCGACCTATGAATTATTACTGTACGAAATACTATCCCTAAATTATATTCAGTTTAATGATTATTGTATCCCACGTTCACAGCCACATTTGGCTTGATCTTGTACAAATAGTATTTTCTATTTTATGGTGTGATGTGGTCTGTTTGTTTGGTAAATGAACCGAGTATACTTGAAATAAACGATTCGCATAACCGAAGCTGCTATTGGTTTTCTGGACTCAAGTGGACGGGCTAGGCGGACAAAGGACCAATAAGGACGCTAGACTGCTCATACTGGTCGAACATCATTGATTTGGCACATTGTTAATATTGGGTAAGTCGTATTTCGATTGCTGGATAGATCACGTGATAAAAAGCCGAGCCTGTAAAATCACAAAAAATTGGCCACGGCCTTCTTTCGATAAAGTCATAACCTTATTAATCACCAACTCTTTTTTATTAATAGTGATTATGTAATCGTTTATTATTTGTGATACAATTTACAATCATCCCTATACTTTCTAAAATCATATTTAAGGCCAACAAGAACCAATTAACATCGAGATGTACAGGACAAACTTTGAATCACATGTGGAGAGATTCAAACACTTCACTTCTACCTGAAGTTTATGCTGATGATGTCGTTCAGTAGAACAATGAAAGTTCCACGACCAAACCATCCAACTCAGAGAACAAAACTCCATCAAAATCAAATTTCCCACTTATTAAAGTTTATATACATCAACCTTAACTGAAATGTCTCATATTCAATTGTTCTATGTAGTACCATATTAGTCATCCATTGTAAATTTACACTATTTGTAGTTTAAGAATGATTTTTTTAAATTTTGTACTTTATCTTACCCACAACTGAAAATTATCACTGGAGCCTCACTAATATTTATTTCACTCTCATGTCAATGATGTCCAGTAAGAAAGGTATACACGTGTTAATTTCATTGAAACATCGAATCAAATGACTCGATTACGCATGAAATCCCAGAATTCAATACAAAAGACTTTGTCTGTAAAGCAGTAAGTACTATTATCATTACGAAAGTATAAAAAAAAGACCACTGGTCTATTAGTGATATGCTCTGGCGCGAGGCTCGTAGGTCCTGGGTTCGAATCTCGTGGGGCGAAGTCGTGGATGAGCACTGTCACTGAGGAGTCCCACAATAGGACGAAACGGCCATCCAGTGTTTTCAGGTCTTCTCTGGTGGTTTAGCTTCAAATGACTTCCGCTTTCAACTATGAAAATACTTAATCTCCACGAAAAACACTTTCTGATAGTAAAAAAGATTGCCAAAAAGTCTTCGATTCCCGAGGTATATGTTGCGTCTGACGCATCAATACAAGTAAAGGGAAAGTTTGATTCCTGAAAAAATATTACATAGATTATTTATAAAAACAAGTCTTCATAGAACAGTTATTACGTGTGTCTGAAGCCACAAGTGATGTCATCAAAGGTAACGAGAACTATGAGGACAAAAAATTGGAGTCAATTAAGCAATGGTTCAGTGAACGTATGAATTCTAAATAGACCGCAACAAATGACAAGATGCTATAGTCGTAGTAACAATTAGACCAAACATTATATATTTATTTATATATTATATAATATACCCATGTGAGCCAGGGTAATTTTGTATTGGTTTTCAGGAGAACCAGACACCATCCAGACTTATACGTGACAACCCAAACAGTACAGCTCAATCCCGTTTAACAGGAGAACCAGACACCACCCTGTGGCTTAACCTGAGCAGTACAGCTCAATCCTGCCCCACAAGAGAACCAGACACTATATGGACTTCAGTGCTACAATCTGAATGATACAGCTCAATCCTGTGGCGCAACCAAACAGGTACCAAGCACCCTGGTGGACCATTCGCACCATTCATATACGATTCACATCATATATTATACATTTATGTAGATACTTAAATGTCTTGCACGACAACTAGGAACCAGGGTATGTTTTTTTGTCCAAAAGGTTGATAATCAATTAGTTACTGAATATTTACAAGTAGTATAATGTGATGAGCAAAAGATAAGGAGGAAAATAAAGATCAAAGATTCCCCCCCCTTGTTTAAAACATAAAATCTGTGAAGGCTGATTTCATTCTAGAGTGGAAATTTCGCGCTCTTTTATACTTTAAATAAAGTCGAGGAAAGATCATCAAGAAGTCTTTATACACATAAACAGAAATAGACCACATTAATAACTGGAAGATCGACATAAATATTGGTACAAAGAAGCATCAGATACATGTGAGCCACACAAATCAAATGAGATTTGTGTGAGGGCTGTGATACTGTCCGGGTGCCCAAACTGAAGCAGATGGTTTTCTTGGAGGGCCACAATCGGAGCCTACGACCTAAAGATCTACCCAACAAGGCAGTGGAGCATCGTGAGGAGATGCAGTCACATGGTAGCCGGTGACCAACGATTGATACATACGCCATTTGGCCCCTCAGGATACTGGAGCCCATGTATACCATTGGTTTGGAATCAGTGTTTTCCAAGTCCCCTAGGTGGACTTGCCGAGTCCACCAACCCGGTTAAAACGCCGGACATTCGCTTTTCGTCCTCTCAACTTTGTAAACAACAGTAATGCCTCGAGAATGCAGTGAGTAGGACTTCCCTGACAGAGGCTGTATACGCGTGGTCATGTGAGAGCATTTCGAGAGGGGGAGCGGACTCTCCCCACTCTTGCCTATACTAGGGCAGATAGATATAAAATTACTACTAAGTTGATTATCCAGAGGGTAGGAGATTCATTCCATATCAGTTCTATCGAGGTATCGTTAAGATGTTTCATCGACTACCTACGTAGAAACAATGTCCATTAAAGGCTAGTATTCATGTTGAATACCTATGAAGTTATTTATTTGATAGTTTTATCTAACATGAAATGTAAAACAAATAAGATGAACATTTATTAACTAAATATATACCGAAAAACATTCATGACAAAGTTGACCTTGTGGTTGAATCGATTTTTTTTCTTACATACATATTATGAACATGCATACACATATGCATATCGGTACCCAATTAGTAACCCTTATAAGTTGAATATCAAATGAAAAATCAATAAAGCTAATAATTGACTAAATTAGTTCAGAAGAAGACTGTACAATGAATATTAATATTGTACCTAAAACGAGGAATAAGTAGTATTGATTTTAATCTAAGTTATGGCAATCGGATTAAAAAAGTGTGCATATTATTAAATACTCTTTGAAAGACAAAAGAGTGGAATGTTAAGAATATGAGTGTAATCAATAAGTTATATTGTTAAGATCATAAGTCAATTGAAGTTAGACCACCAAGGAAAACCTAGAAGCACTGAACGGCTGTTTCGTCCTTTTGTAGGACTCCTCAGTGACAGTGCGCATCCACGATCCCGCCTCGCGAGATCCCAACCAAGGACCTATCAGTCTCGTAAGCGAGCACTTAACCTCTAGACCATTGAGCCGGCATCCAACGGTGTTAATGTCTAACTTCAACCAATCCATTAAAAATTGAGCAACCATTCAACAATGTCTTCAGTGAGTTGATATCTCCCAACAGACTTAGTTGAACTCCGCTGGTTACTGCTTCTCAGTAGAACTCTAGGAAATACCTCATGGAGTGCACTGCTGAGGAGTCCCACAATAGGATGAAACGGTCGTCCAGTGCTTTCAGGTTTTCCATGGTGGTCTAGCTTCAATTGACTCCTGATCTTAACTATATAAAATTACTAAAATCTCCACAAAACCCCGTTGTGTAATCAATATTGTTTGATTGTAGTTTAGGATATGAAGGGAACTGAATCCACCATAATATTCAGTATGTTAGAATCCATCCAACGCAGAGAACGAAACGTTACTGTAATCAGTAGCTCGACCATACATTATGAAAACGTTCAGCCAATTTAGTCAATTCAGTTTCACAATTAAACTGATGAACTTTCATATTCTGCACATATTTTAAAACGAAAGGTACTGGTTTCGAGTCCCAGAGTGAATATCAACTCTGAGATGAAGGTACATCCAGCTGACGAGTCCCAAATAAGACGAAACGCGCGTCTTGAATTCCATTGCTAGCCACTACCCATCTTTGCTTACTGCATATATTTCTGTTTCAATTTTGATTATGCTCATCTATAGTTCCATCACAAGCGATTAACTAAGTAGTAGCAGAGACCCAATAAAATGAATCAATAACGAGGGTTAGTGTTGTTTACATAAACTGTTGCAATTTTATGATTGGTAGTTAAGTAAAACGGGTCAGAGTAATAACCAGTATAGGATTGAATCAATTAATCTTAAATGGTGGACGTTTAACTCAAATATGAATGCTTGATTTACACCGATCAATCGCGATTAACACTGTTCTATGTGTTACGAAATAAGATATGTCTCTTCTTTGATAACTAATTGAATATGCCTCTTGAATAATGATGATTCGTTTAAATATTATCATCATATGTAAACACTTTGTTTCCACGATCTTACGTTTGTTACCTCTTGTGAAGGAGCATAAGCAGCCCACTAGCATTCTCCATCCAATTCTGTCCCAGCTACTATCATCTAATACAATGAAATCATGATGCCATTTTATTGACGAATAGATACATTAAATCAAATGAAAATTTTAAACTTAATGTACATATTATATGTAAGGATGGCTCGTTGACAAACTCAAGAAGCCCAGAAAGAGCCGAAGATATTCCATCTAATCACCAGTAGAGGAACATTCTACAATGTCGACGTGTAGCTTCCCTATTGGATTATTTAAAAGGACTCCCTATGTGCCTATAAGCTATCCGAAGTGATGATTTGTTTTCAACTAAAAAACTATAAATACATGAGATTTTTTGTACTATGATTGACACTGTTTGGAATAACATTCCTACTAACTAGTCTTCTCATTCTGCGACTTGGAAAGGTTCTAGCGTTCGAGTGCTCAAGTATTACGCAACATACTAAGAATCTAATTTCGATATAACATTGTATAGGAATCAGTTTGTCGTACAACGTAGAACTTCGTACATACGTATATCGGTTCGAGTTGCCATACCACATTAACACAGAGATCCAGTTGTCAATTCATATCCCATAGTGGTAGAAGTAGTAAGAGTATAAACAGTAATCAGAAAGATTAGGGTTTGAAGATGTTATTGGAGTATAATCCAGTGAAATAAATTTGGAAAGAGAAAAAGATAGAAACATGAAGAATTCAGAAGATTAGAATTTGGCAGAACATAAAGAGTGAATGCACCTTCGCCATTGCAAACGATCTAGTGGAAAAGCTACTTATTTGAAAATTACAAATATCAACTTTAGGAGAGCATAAACTAACTAGTCCTATTTCTTTGTCTGCTTAGTACAATGTATTTCATTCTATTTGTGAGTTTTGATTCACAAGACTTAAAAATCTTCAATTCAAAGTAAGATTAAATGAAAACAGTCGTCAAGACTAATTTTAAAGCACTTGATATAAGACTTACTAAAACTTGAGATCTAAGAAAACATAGGGCCTGTACATTTTATAAGTTATGACAAATAACTTGCGTCAAATATGACATAGGTAAGATGTCTATCTGCTAGATGATCATACTGTGTAAAAACTTATTCTGTTCTACTTTATGACTCTGAAACTTGGGCTTTAGAAGCAAAGGACGTTTGTATTTTACTAGTATATGAATGTAGATGCTTTCAAAGCATTGCTTACGTATATTGCGACCACCGTATGCGGAACGTTGATGTTAGACACATAGTACCAGGTAAGTCAGTTGATAAGATAGTGAATATTATTTATCGACTGAAGTGTTTGAGACATGTTACGTACACCTAATCACGCCCTACTTCGACGAGCAATGTTATTTAGTGTAGTAGATTAGAAGAAAACGAGAAGGGGCCAATCTAAAACATGAGATCAGTCCATGAACTCATTGGTTGTTGTACGAAGCCATGTTGGTAGGTTCAGAATACCCATTTACTTAATTACAAACAAACATTGGTACAAAGCGGCACCAAAATGCATACGCACCATACAAAATCCGCGTAAGCGCTGGGATACTCTATCTCAGTGTCCAAACCGGAACAGATGGATCCTTCAGGAAACTACACCCCGAGACCTTGATCAAGAGGTCCCATCCACAAAAGAGTGAAATATTGGTTTGAAATTAGGGTTTTCCAACACCCTTAGATATGTAGATCTCCCGTACCCACCAACCTAATTTAAGTACTAGACATTCGCTTTTCGTTCTGTCAATTTTGCAAACAACACCCGCAATGCGAGAAGGCAGTGAATAAAAAATCCCTAGTAGTGGTTATATACGCGTAGTCATATTTGAGCGTTTCAAGAGGGAGTAAACTCTTCCTACCTTCAGTTGTACCAGGACATTTGGGGTCTTAAACTACTTTACTTTGTGTTATAATTGTTTTGCTAATAAACGACTTAGCTACTCTTATTGCTTAGTATTCTTATACAATGACACTCGACAAGATCCCAAAATCAGAACACGTTCAACAGGAACAAAATTGTATTCAAAATAACAAGAGTAGGTGAACATCAATCAATGGTTAGAAAAACGTTCATATATATTCATAGTATATGCATAAGAAACTTCTAGATACTTCTCCAATAATCTATCAGAGCTGATTGGTTTAGAATTAGTCAATCAGCATGCGCCATCACGATCATGTACATAACGTGCTTTAATCCAGTTTATTTCTCGCTAACACTTGGTGACAGAATGATTATTGTGATTAACTATTGGAGATTTTAAGCGTCATAGCTCAAAATCGACCACAATAACCCAAAACCATTAACTTTCTCATTCCACAAGTTCATTCTTCATTCTCAATTTATATTTTACTTATTTATTTATTTAAACACATAAATATTGGTACAAAGGGGCACTAAATACATATGTGCCACACAAATCTCATTTGATTTGTGTGAGGGCTGTGATACCGCCCAGGTGCCCAAACTGAAGCAGGTAGTTTTCTTAAGGGGCCAAACCTAGAGACTTTAACCGAAAATCCTAATCTACAAGGTAGTGGAGCATCGTAAGGAGATGCAGTCCCATGGTAGTCGGTCACCAACGATTGATTCATATGCCATTTGTTCCCTCAGGATGCTGGAGCCCATGTGCAACATTGGTTTGGAACCAGGGTTTTCCAACTCCCCTAGGTGGACTTACCGTGTCCACCAACCCGGCTAAAGCGCCAGACATTCATTTTTCGTACTCTCAATTTCCTAAACAACAATAGTGCCACGAGAAGGCAGAGGGTATATACGCGTGGTCATGTGAGAGCATTTGGAAAGGGAGAGCGGACTCTCCCCACTCTCGGTCGTACCAGGGCATTTTCTACTATCGTTTATACTGTGCTTATTTCCGCTATTCTGATATATATATATGAGATCATAACAATGGAAACCAATGCAAACATATGTACCTTTATTTACATAGCTACAAAATAAAAAAGGAAAAGAAATACACCACCTCTGTATACACACACACTCACACACACATAATAGACAATTTAATAACACATATTATAACTAAGTATGATATAAACCTTGACTTTTTAAAAAAAACTTCCTATATAAATAACTATAGTGTAAAATTACATTACAAAGTGAACAAAAAAAAGAGAGTAATAAGGGGAGATACATCAAGGAGATAATCCTAGCAACAAGAGACAATAATAATAATCATTATTATCAATTATCAAGAGATAGAATAATCAATGACGTAATAAACTTTATTTTTCTGAAACTTACATCTTACACCTAATCCAGATATTTCAATGATCTTCAAGTGTGTAAATGTGTGTGTGTGTGGATGAATGGGGTGAAGTGGGATAGGGGTGGGTGTATATCTATTCATATACTTGTTGTTATGCTAATAAATATTCTATTGAGTGCAAAGAAGACGAGCAAAAGATTCGTTATAAGTATATTAACACAAAAATTTAATTAAATAAGAAAAAGTGCTGGATTCTCTAAAATTTGTTTAAATTCACTAAGCCAATGAGCTCCAACTGCTCCATCAACAACACGATGATCACAGCATAATGTAACTGATAAAATATTTGCTTCTTTAAATCTATAAGATGAAAGAAGAAAAAAAGGAGGAAATCAATGACAATCACCATTTATAAAGTATGACATTTGTGTAACAGATGTTAACTATATGCTTCCAGTTTCTATTTTAACATTGTCTTAAATCCGAAACTTGAGTCGTTGATGATCATTGTTTATTGCATTCGGTAGTAAGTGTAAGTGAATTGTGCTTGAGCCTACTGGATTTGTTCTTCACTTTTTCAACTCTCTTCAATTATGCTACTCTTCATGGTCGCCTAGTAGTACACAAAGTACCTCCTTCTGAATAGACGCGAACCGCTACACATAATCAATGATAATATCGTTAACTAATAGCCACTTTTGGCTTGATCTTTTATAATTATTATTTCGCACTTTATGATGTGATACAGTCTGGTCTGATTGTATAGAAACCAACTACAGTGGAGGACGATATTTGTGTACTGGATTGAACGGCTTAAGTTAGGCGAGAAGTTACTATACATAGGACCAATAAGGACTCAGGGCTGCTAGTGTTGTTTGATGAATCATTAGTGTAGCATAGGGACGAGGTTATAGAAACCGATATTCTGATTGACAATTTTGTTGCGTAACATAGAATTGGTGGACTATGGCTAGCAGTGAAATACAGGAAGCGCGTTTTGTTCCATTTGCAACTCACCAGCCGGATATAACTGCAACATCTCACTGATGGTATTCACTGTGGGATTTGAATCCAATGCCTTTCGCTTCAAACAACCAAGGTGTTATCAACTTAGTTACTAAGTTCAGACAGTCACTTTCTTGAACTGAATAACTAGAATACTGATATGAGACATATTAAATGAACAAGAATTGATGAATCCATTTTTTAATTCAGTGTATATATGTATTTGTTGTATTTTGCGATTTATTCCGTCTGACCTACGGTAAGTGCTAATTACAAACAATTGAGAATATTCTAACACGAACAGAATCTATTGAGAAGTCGATGAAGCGACAACTAATATGGATACACAGATAACTCTCCGAACAATAATCCCCAACGATGGAATGTAAGGAGAACACAGTAGTCTAAAGTTAAACTTGATATTTAACGAAAACAAATCGAAGTGGAACAACTCTCTATATGATAAAAAAAACCTTTGAATGAATGGAAAATCGCTAAACCAAAGGTGGGGATAATTAATCAAAATAGAGTAGAGGTCAAGTTAGAGAAGTTGGAAAACCAATGAAAACCTGGAAGCACTGAACAGCTATTTTGTCCTACTATGGAGCTTCTCAGCAATCCATATTTACAACCTCATACTGATAATTATCAAACATTTACTAAATACTAGCCTTGAGACGAAATTTACGAGTTCTGGGGAAATGCTGTGATCAATGAAGTTCAACCATGTTGGATATCAAAAAGGTACCCACCGGAGACAATGGAAGATGGACACGTAATATTGTTATTTGATCGGAGTTATACTTGTATACTATTGGATCCCAGATCCATGGTCTGGAAGTTAAACATTCGGGTGCGATACCGAAGGTCCTGGATTCGATACCAGGTTGCGAGATCATAGATGTGCATTGCTGAGGATGCTCATACTACGATGAAATAGTTATACAGTGCTTCCGGGTTTTTAATGGATGTTTAACCTAAAAACTGGTTCATATGATCTCGATAAAAAAAACAAACTAGATAACTTGTAATCTCTTTATTAGCATATATAATATATGTTAGTGTGCCGGGAGATATGATTGGTCAATACTGAGCCAAGGTAGACACATCGAGCTATTGTAATTAAACTGATTATTGTACATATTTTTTTTTGGATTTCTACTCGGATTTTGCCGTGTACTAATCATTTGTGTTTTGTGTCAATAAACTATTAGTCTGACCCATAATTTAGTAGTTCTGATGTGCCTAAATCACATATCTAATGATTTAATGAATCTAGTTTATGACTGATTCAATATCAGGTCATATTATCATATATCCAGTGTCACCGAATCATATTAATATGTCCTGAAGAATTTTCGGCGAGAATATAATTTATGGACGACCTTTGAATGAATCCTAAATGACCCTGAGAAATGTTAGCCAATCAGTAAACAGTCAGCATAGAGTAAAACTTAATTATATAAAACCAAATAATTAAAGTAGATATACTTCTTTTATATGGTCCAAAAACTTGTCAAGATTAGAAAAAGGTTCAAAGGTTCCAAAATCGTAATGCATAAGGTAGACGAACTCATCCATATGGCTCCATAATAGTTGGTCTCTGGAACCATGATAAGGTCACAAAAACCCTCTCAGTCTCGATCACATAGCTTCAATATTGTTTGTGTGTACTACGGTTGTATAAGTTTATCATTTTTATTATGGATATGTCCCTACAATACTCATACCACTGAACAACCGAAGCTTCAGTAACATCTGCGATTATTGCAGCCAATGTTACTGGTGCTTTTATTATACAGTTGGCGGCAATTATTATAATATGCCTCAGTCTCAATCTGGATCGAGTGATAAAGGTTCTTATTCTAGCAAACGTCTTCCTTCAACATATATTACATCGAAGGACAACATCATGGTAGTCTGTACAAGGTCTACAAGTCATTTATTACCCGCAATTACAAATACAGGAACTTCTTAGTAGTCTCCTTTGTTGTAGCCGCTTAATCGTCAAGTCTTCTCTAAAATTCTCTGTGAACCGATCGTACACGAGCATCAGGTACTAAAATCGGCGCCGTGACCTTGAAATCCCTCAAGCGCTTCTGATTGGCTTGTCCATAAATTATAGTCTCGCCAAATTTTCTTATTGTTCACAAAAATGTAAGTCAAATTCACGTACGTATACACACACACACTAAAAATATTTGATAAAATTTACCCTTTAGGATTTTTATGATCTGGTAAAAGTTTCGGTCTGGTACTACCCACGGTAAGGATACATGCTTGAGGTGGATTAATGATAGCACAGAAATTGGTAATTCCAAACATTCCCAAATTAGAAATTGAAAATGTTCCACCCTTAAATAATTAGAAAATAATTGAGACAAAAAGAAAGATGATGAATTGATTGAAAGTATTCTGATCATTACAAATTCATCATTAATTCATTTACAGGAGATCAATAGCGGCCCGAATAACTTGGTAGTAACGTCTAAAAATTTAAGGTTAAATGATACGGTCCGAGTCTCACAAGCAGCATTAATTCTCCTAAAGATTACAGGTATGCCTTGTTGACAAATGTTGACTAGAACGAAACCTAAGTCCAAGGTTTCTTACTGACTATTTCTAACCATCTTACACACTACATTTTCATGTAAGAGAGCTTCATATGTAATCTGACAATGACTAATTGATTAAAGCACTTAACTTTCAACTATTGCGCTGTATATTTAAAGCTTCTATTCAATTTCAAGGAAGTACTTAATACTACTTTACGCTATCTAGGGAGGAATACACTTTTCGGAGGCAGTTAGAAAGACAGTAATAATTTGTAGCTTGGAATGTCGAATGAAATGCAATCGAAAATCTCTGACAATAAAGTAGATGCATTCGCCAATTTCTCTCTTAAATATTCTAATTCTAAAACATACACTAGGTTTCATGTTGAGTAAAATCAATGAGTACCAACGTAGGACCTAGTACGTATGCACATCGGTTCAAGCTGCCATACTCTATTAGCACAGAATGATGAAATTGTCAGAGCAAATCCTTCAATACCAGAGGTAGTAACTGTATCAACAGTAATAGAAAAGACTAGGCATCAAAGATATGATTCGAGAAAATATAAATTAGTGAGATAGAAACAAAAAAAGTTGGGTAATTTAGGATCTCGGAATTTGTAAGAAGACAAATAATGGATGCACCTGCGTTACTGCAGACAAATTCGAGCCGTGTCATTCGAAGTCTCTAACAATTGGTTATGATAATCACGCGTACCCCAATCAAGTGGTGGTAACCTACACCTATTAACATGGCTTAGTCCAATTGTCAATGACTTCCTGAACTGATGACATTTGTTGGTTTAGTTGTCTCTAAATTTTTTCAGCTTACTCTCAACACCAGATAGCATCGCCTGTTGAACTAGGTCGTGATTGGACATATGTAACACATGTATCAACCACCTCATCAATCGCTTAATCATGCTTACCAATTACCCTATTCCTAACCCAAACATTGCTTACTCAGTGGTCCCAAAATACACGAACAAGTCGTGGAAGACATCTATGGTCAAATACTAGTAACCTATAAATATCCTCCATTCTTAATGGTCATGTTTCACACCCATAAAATGGAACGAAGCAAACTGCTGAGCAGTAATTTCATCCTTTGGTTGAGAGTCGGATATCTCCCATAACCCATAAGCTAGCGAAAGTCAATCGAGCCTTCTGAGTTCGTGCTGAGATTTCGTCAGACACTAGACCATCAGGACTGATTAAACTCTCAAGATAAGTGAAGTGATGGATGCGTTTAACTTCCTCACTACCTATCATAAATTCAGCCAATGGCGGAAACCAGTCCTGGAGAAAACCACATCCTAAACATCATTGCATTGTTGCTTAAGGTGTTCAGAAGACTCTGCATTTTTTTCAGCATTTTCACTAAACAGAACTATATCATCTGGGTGTTCTAAGTTAACAAGTTAATCCCCTGATAGAAGACCAAATTCTGAGAAGTTAGACTGTTATATCCCGTGGAGATTTATGAATGGTAACTTTGAGGACTATTTATGGTACGATGTGGTCAGTTTGTTTGGTATATAAACCCAATATGTTTGAGAATAATGATTCATATTGCAGAAGCTTTTATTGGTGTTCTGAACTTAACTGGTTGGGCTAGGCAGATAGCAGGACTGATAAGTACTCAAGACTACTAATATGGCTTTTGTATATCATTGCTCTGATCAATAATTCACTCCTCTCTAATAGGCGGGGATCATCACATCATATCAAAAAGGGAACACGTACGCATGCACACATTGCAACACAGGCGATGAGTGTTATTTCTAAAATCGTGTCTATGACAAAGTTAAATAAAAATGGAGAAAGCAAACAACCTTGACGAATATCATCTGAAGTAACCAACTCTGATGACAGTTCACCATAAGCTCTGACTCGACCAGAGGTGCTCGAGTAGAGAACCCATACAAGATTAAATTACTTCTTTGATATGCCTTTAAATGACAGATACTGCCACAGAACCTCATGATCAACGGAATCGCACGCTGTCTTAAGATCAAGGAATACAGCTATAGTTGGATATCAAAAAGTATGTCGATTTTCCAGAAACTGTGTATAATTAAACGAACTACAAGATTGTGTCAACACTATTACTCTTCATTGTCCAAATGAATCTATTCTTATATTATTCTATGATCATTTTAATGAGTTACTCTTAATACAAAGAAATAAGAACTAATCTTTATAATTGAATAGAATTTACATTGTAAAACAAAAATGTTAACTCACCTGATATTCTTGAGGTTTTAGTTTATTCTGTTTAGCCTTAGTAACTAACATTCGCATTTCTTTATTGATTTGTACTAAACCCTAGAAATAGAATAAAAGGAAATAGTATTGTAGTATGGTCTACTTATATCCATATAAGTAGTATATGGTGATGGTCAGGCATAGAATGTATTTTGGTAGAAGATCGATAAGGAACGAATAGGAATGAAACGCAATCTGTATGAAAATGTATGAACAATGAAATCAGAGAAGACGGACTGATGAACATCTCAAGGGGATTACTTTATTTTTTTACCATAATCATAGCTTTATAGTATAGTTGTTTGTGTTTGTGCATGAGATGAAGATTATTTTCATTCACAAATTAACGAGGCAACCTCGTAACACTTATGTTGTTTTCATAGTTGAAATCATGAACCAATTGAAGCTAGACCACCATGGAAAACCTGTTTCCAGTCGGCTGAACAATTCACATGGTAAATCAGTTTACATCGCGAGACTGGTAGGTGATGGGTTTGAATCCCGCTCGCGAGGCGGGATCGTGGATGTGCACTGCCACTGAGGAGTCCCATAATAGGACGAAACGACCGTCCAGTGCTTCCAGGTTTTCCATGGTGGTCTAGCTTCAATTGACTCATGACTTCAACTATGAAAATACTGAAATCTCCACAAAACCCCTTCCACTTGTGTTGTTAGTGAATTAAGTTATGATTTTATGTAATCCGTTTGGATGAGTTGATCTCATGTTAGGAATTACTTGATAAGACACGAAACACCTTGTAAACTGAATGATAAGTATATTCACACAACACCACCTCTTCAGAATGTCTATAGGAATTGCGTGACTGAAGCTGCTAGAAATATTGATTAACATTAAATAAAGTATTTGTGTCGATTAGACTGTATATCAATTCTATTTTTAAACCAAATAATTCATTGAGACTCAATGGAAAAAGCCAAAAGATGGTCAGTTTATAAAGTGAAAAACAGTGACATAAGACTAGAATCTGTTCGTTAATCACGACTCCCTCGGTGGGTATAGGAGTCCTAAATGTTATCCAACTCAGTGGGTTAAGATGTTATCAGACATGCACAAAAAAGAAATCAGTGGTAACATTAAAACAGTTTTCAATCATATTCTTCATCTACGTAAGATCAATTTCCCCATTGGATGGAATCCCTTTTGATTGTTTTCTCAACTGAGCTGTCTGTCAAACGCAACACAGAACCTGATACATGTGTAGTACGTCGGTTCAAGTTGTCATAAACCATTAACAAACCACGATGGAATTTTTTAGGGCTAAACCCAGAGTAGTAAAGGTACTAACAGTATTAACGGCAATAGGAGAGATAAGGCATGCAAGATACAATTCGAGACGAAAATATGATGATAATAATAATAAAAACAAGGGAAGACAAAGATTGGGTGCAACTTGGTCACTAGAAACGGTTTTGAGCCATGTCATTCAAATTCTCTAACTACTGAACACGATAATCACGTGAAACCAAACCAGGTAGTTGACACCTACCTACAAAGCTAATTCCAACAGTCAATGCTTTAGTGGACTGACTTCATCTCTTGGTTTAACTGAAGCTAGCTTCCATTCAACATACTCTTAATTGAACTGTAGATTTAATATTTAATTATCGATTTATTTACTCAACGATCTTACTCGTATCACTTCACAATATTATCTATCACACCGGTGTATATGGAGCACCTATGTTTAATTTGTCGTTACACTTCAAGTTGTATGTGTTATGGAGAAGATCAAAGTTGTTTGATGTAACTAATGGATAATTGTGGTTCCAGTTTGAATTGTCTACTTTCTTTGATTTATCTACATACGTACATATTTGGAAACCAGTGACAGACTGAACGGGATCTCTTATTAGTTGCTAATCATTCCCAGTCTTTTGTCCATACTCACGGTTTGACAGGATAAAATATAAACGAAATACGGGATTATCAAGAATGAAACAGCAGACAATTAAACCACATATGCATTTTGTAAAGTGAAATTAATAGAGCACTACTACAACCATCATCAAAAAGGTAAAAGTATTTATAAATAATTGTTTACGCAAGATACTCAATTTCTGTTGGTCGGATACCATCAGCAACATCCTACTATATGAAAGAACAAACCAACTTGCAGTTGATGATGGAATTAGAAAAATACGCTGAAGTGGATAGGATATACACTAAGGAAATCATCGGATTGCATCACGAGGCAAGCATTAACTTGGAATCCTCAAGGGAAACAGAACAGAGGAAAGCCAAAGAACACACTGCGTCGAGATTCGAAAGCAAACATGAAAAGGATGAGTAGCAACTGGGAACAACTAAAAAGGACTGACCAGAACAGAGTCCGATGAAGAATGCTGGTTGGCGGCCCATGCTTCTCCATGAGGGGTAACAGATGTAAGTGAAATGAAAATATCCCACTAGAGCAAAGAAACATTTCTTTTCAGTTCAATTAAAAATAAATTCTCTTTACCCATAACAAAATATTAAGTTAAACAATTAAATTCTTGTTACCTTTGTATCTGCAGAAAATATTATTGGTGTGATTAATCCAGAAGGAATAGCCACAGCTACACTTACATCGACAGTATGGTATCTACACACACACACAAAGTAAAGGAAAGAATCAAAAAGGCAAAATAAATGAAAACTATAGTGGAGGTTTCAATTCTTTATGAATTTGTTACTGTCAATGGTCATGTACATGTGTAACATATGCCTGACTACTTGACCACCTCGATAGGTGAAGCTTTCTAGTGCTGAAGTAGGTTGGAAGACAGCTAAGAGAGGATAGATCAAAACGTGGCATCAAGCTATGAAGTTACTGACTGTTGGTTGTGCTTGTAGATGCAGACTACCTGACTGAGATTTGCATAACTGCAATTAGTGATTGGAGAATATGTGTGACGGGTCAGAGGAGTTAGCACTGGGTCCAGTTAAATTCATTCTAAATCTTCCTCTCGATCTTAAATTTCAGTATCCTTTGATTAATACCTTCCCATTCTGTCTTGTCAAATTATATTATTAGTGATTAATCTTTCTTTTCATGATTATTACTACATCATTTCGGTCTCTCGTCGTGCTAATCAAGTATAGCGACTTGGGCTAAGTGCATTTGTCTTAGGCTCTATATCGATTATGTTTATCTGTCTATCTACATTCATATACACATGTTTTAGCTACCTATCCTATAAAACGGGCTAACAAGTATTATAGAGTTAGTGACTACATGTTTGCATAGATTGTAGTTACATCTTACGATAATTCCTCGTCAAAATTTTCGTAAATTTAAATCCAACACTGATCAGTTGATCTACAACAGTTCTAAAACAGTGACTACCGAACACATGCAAAATCATGTAAGCAACTCTAAACGTCCGTATTTTAGAGGTGTATAATATAGCACGACCCACTATTGTAATGTATGCTTCCTTCAGATGAGTTCTACATACTAAGATTTTGAACACTGGTATTACAACGACGTGAGTAATACATGAAACTGATTTCTCGTAGCGATCGTTTACGTCGTTGAAACTTCTAGAACTGCTACAACATAATCAGAAAGGTACAGATATTTATTAACAGTTGTTTACACAAGATACTCAAGATCCATTGACCAAACACCATGAGTAACAACCTACTATGGGACAGAACAAATCAGCTTCCAGTTGAAGAGTAATTTAGGAAAAGAAGCTGGAGGTGGATAGGACACACATTTTGAAAATCATGAAACTGCAGCACGAGGCTGCCCTAACTTGGAATCCTCAAAGAAACAAGAAAAAAGGTAGACCAAATAACACGTTCGGTAGGGAATTGGAAGCAGACATAAAATAATGAACAACACTATTAGCAACGACTACAAAGAAGAGCCCAGAACAGAACGGCGGCCTATGTTCCACGAGGGATAACAAGCTTAAATAAGTAAATCCCAATAGTCCACAAGTAATCATATTAGTTAAATCTGTTGGTCATGGACGGTTAATTTGATAATATCGTACCCCTGTGAGTATTCAATGAATTATTTATCAATTAATTGATGTTAAATACCACTCAGTTCAATTTATACAAATCTTCCTGTAGTCAGTTCCGGCAGGCGTGAGGGAGGGTGTCATTCCCCCGTTGGAAGGATACTTCTTCTTGGGGGATCCGAAAAGGAAAATAGATTGTTAGTGATCTTAGAGGCCCAGGAGCGAAACCGCAAAGCTCAAAGGACGGCTGCTTGCAGCCGATCACGCATAGCCTCTCTATAGAGTTTTGATGTGTTACCTCGGGACTTCAAAAGACTTTAACACCGAAGACGGAAATCTGTGGGGTAATAATGGATGTGACATTTTTAAGGTCAACCTTTTCTAACTTTTCCCTTCCGTTGTGGGAAGACAGAGTCGTTGCAGATGCTGGTTGTCCGAGGGAAACATCTTACTGTTGTTAAACCCCTCGACAGTTAGCAGTACTTTGCTCTCCGACTTCAAGTTGCTAGTTTTAGTCTTGCCGTTCTCCAACTGATCTGCATGGCATGGTAGGACCTAAGGGGAAAAGTGCTCCATTCAATATAGCTTAGTCGAATTATCACAATAGGCAAGTCTGACCTTACGCCAAGGCAGTAGCTACGATCAGGAATCTGACTGTAACTAAATAATATAAGAATTACTGTATTTCGATGTCATTTCGACTTGCTGTGGGGGTCAAATAAACCCTTATATATCGTCTTCGTGTTCTTGCTTCGGTCATCCGACTCGCGACTTCAATCGGTCAATACCAGGACGTTAGTTAAGTACTCCGTAGACATAACAAATAGAGTCAACTTTCGAAAGTGATTTGTCCTCTGAACTGGATTGTTTCGTTTTTCTTGACAACATCATTAGTACACACTTCAATAAGTGAGTTAGTTATTAAGATTTTTTCATAAACGGTTGGTCATTGTCCATAGGTGTGTGACCGTTGTTTACATATTTATTTTGGTTGCCTCCTGCTCTGATCTGATCTCTGATCCTCAAAATTTTCATTCACATTTACTCCATCATTCCACTGGAGCTAAATACCACTACTCAAATAAAATAGTCAACTACAGTAGATATAACAAGTATAAATTTCTGACAAAAAAACTATAAATAAAACAGCTTGATGAATTTGGCATGATGATAGCAACCGATGGTTAGAGACCTTGAATGACATGGGTCAAAATCGTTTGCAATGGCGAAGGTGCATTCATTCTTTGTGTTCTACCAAATTTTAATCTTCTAAATTCCTTATGTCTTTATCTTTTTTATCTTTCCAAATTTATTTCACTGTATGCTTATACTCTTACTACTTCTACCACTATGGGGTTTGAATCGACAACTGCATTTCTGTGCTAATATGGTATGGCAACTCGAACTGATGTACGTACATACGAAGTTCTACGTTGTGACTGACCGACTGACTGATTAAGACCTATTACGTATATTAAGCAGAATCCAATTTAAACAAACATTAAAAACTGTGAAACGACATCAAAAAAAACTTACTGTCGGATAAAATCACCATGCCAAGATGAATTACACTCAGGTACTTTTAAACATGTTAATGAAGCTGCTTTTATAAGAATATCATTTAAACTTATTTTTGGCACAGGTTCAACAGATTTTGAATCGTTTAAATTGGATAAACTTGAATTGATTTTAGAACGTATTTCTAGAATTTCATCCACTTGAATATCCATTGTTAAATAATAATGTGGAATAGTTCGTTTTGATTCAGTCAATCGTTTAGCAATCACCTTAAATGGAAAAGAAGAAATCCATAGAGAATTAGTGGCAGTGTTGATTACTGAAAAAAATCGATGAACTTTGATTGATGTTAACATGAGTTGGACAAAATATCATGTGGTTAACATTTTATTTTATTTAAACACATAAATATTGGTACAAAAGGGCACCATTTATATGCGCCGCACAAATCTCAATCGATTTGTGTGAGGGCTGTGATACTGCCCAGGTGCGATTTCGTCTTTTCCATTGGAGGTGATTGCTCAACGATTGACCGAATCAAAACGAACTATTTCACATTATTATTGCACAGTGGATATTCTAGATGTGACGTGATGTGATGTGCTTGGATTGGTGTTATGAGTAGTGCTCCTTTAAGTCTGACGATGTCTAGCCACATGACGTTTGTTGTAGATGACGTGTGACTAAGTCCGCATCTAGTCCAGCGACTTCGAAACAAAGTGATCTATTGTAGTCGTAACGAAGATTTGAGCTACCAGGACATCATGCACATAAGTGGTGTATTTCATGATTATCTTTGTTTCCCCTTACTTTCTCATTTGTCCAGTTGACCTTTTGTTTTTTCATATATAACAACTTAACAAGGAAATATGTCATCATATTGTTCAAAA
>NW_017386106.1:0-9061 GCF_000237925.1 Schistosoma mansoni | reverse complement strand
AAAGGGCACCATTTATATGCGCCGCACAAATCTCAATCGATTTGTGTGAGGGCTGTGATACTGCCCAGGTGCGCAAACTGAAGCAGGTGATTTTCTTAGGGGATCACACCCCGAGCCTTTGACCTGAAGGTCTAGTCCACAAGGCAGTGGAGCATCGTGAGGAGATGCAGTCCCATGGTAGCCGGTCACCAACGATTGATTCATACGCCATTTGTTCTCTCTGGACACTGGAGCCCATGTGCACCATTGGTTTGGAACCAGGGTTTTCCAACTCCCCTATATGGACTTTCGTGTCTACCAACCCGGTTAAAGCGCCTGACATTTGCTTTCCGTCCTCTCAATTTCGTAAACAATACCCTATTCACGAGAAGGCAGTGAGTAGGACTTCCTTGACAGAGACTATATACGCGTTGCCATGTGAGAGCATTTTGAGATGGAAAGCGGACTCTCCCCATTCTCAGCCGTACCAGGGCATTTGGGGGTAACATAATCGGTACATTAAATCCCATTTTTGATTTCGGTTAGTTGCAATTTTGTTTGATAAAGTGTACATGACCATTCTTCTGAAAGATGACTGTTCCCACTTTCATGTCATTGTGACTTTTGACAATATACGATGCTTGAACGAGATGGTGTTATGAAATTTGTTTGGTAAATTGTATGTTAATCAATGCCCTGGTACGGCCGAGAGTGGGGAGAGTCCGCTCTCCCTCTCGAAATGCTCTCACATGGCCACGCGTATATAGCCTCTGTCAAGGAAGTCTTACTGCCTTTTCGCAGCATGGGTGTTGTTTACGAAATTGAGAGGACGAAGAACGAATGTCCGACGCTTTAACCGGGTTGGTAGACACGAAAGTCCATATAGGGGAGTTGGAAAACCCTGGTTCCAAACCAATGGTGCACATGGGCTCCAGTGTCCTGAGAGAACAAATGGCGTATGTATCAATCATTGGTGACCGGCTACCATGGGACTGCATCTCCTCACGATGCTCCACTGCCTTGTGGACTAGACCTTCAGGTCAAAGGCTCGGGGTGTGATCCCCTAAGAAAATCACCTGCTTCAGTTTGCGCACCTGGGCAGTATCACAGCCCTCACACAAATCGATTGAGATTTGTGCGGCGCATATAAATGGTGCCCTTTTGTACCAATATTTATGTTTAAATAAAATAATAAATACCCCATATGAAAGGTTGTTACATATCAGTACCCAGTTGTTGAGGTTAATTGAACTGGATAAAAATCACAATTTAATAAAAATTCCCCCAACCTATCTATATCATACAAACGGGATACGACGATAAAGATGAGCTAAGCAGAATGGAACGTCTGGATTGCTACATCTAACAAAGCAGCCAAAGTTTTCTTATTGAGCATCGATTATCACACATCTCTCGTTCATATAGACACAATTGCAAAATCAGTGATTATCTGACTGTTGATATTATTTCAAAAACAAACCAAAGAATAATGAGATTCTAAGCTTTGCAGTCTGGCCAAAGATGTTTCGAATAGATCTTCACATGCCAATATATTATATTTATTTGACGTGATGCATAGCTTCTAGAGAAAGCATCATGAAATTAAGTCAGACTTTAGGAGACTGACAAAACTCTCTTGGTCACACGAAGCTTTGAAAAGTAAATTCAAAAATAGTTAAGGATAGAATAGGAACTGGAACAAATATTTAGTAATTTAAGATATTAAGCCTTATGTAAATACAGACGAAACCAACAAAAGTCAACAGACAAGTACTGCCCTCATTAACACAGCAATCAATGAGCAGCCAAAAACGAATGATGAAAAGATAAATAGTAAGTGGATTTTAGCTAGGTACAATGAATTCCTCAACTAGATCTTTATTCCATCTGACAACTCAGACCAAAAGTTCAATGACACTGTAAACTCAAATGAAGTCATGGTCGGGCTGCACTTAGTTTTCTCTAGGTTTTCTGGGGTAAGAGTAGGCGTAACTGTCATATAACTTCTCTAATAAGAAAGGTGCTCGCTAACTTCCTTTCAAACTAATTTTGTTTTAGGTCTTTCTATAAATGAGTTTCGAGTTCTCATCTACAGATACTCATCAGACTTCATCGCCGCGTGTAGATGTGGTGTGACAGCTTGGGTTGATGCATATATGTATCAGGTTATGTGTTGTTTATGACTAAACGACATCGAACGAACTAAGAGAACAAGCCCAATGCGGTTAAACACAAAAGCGGTGACAAACTAATTTTTAGAGAATCTCAAGGAATAAACTCGAGTATGTCTATTCAGTATTAATCGTTCGCATTCTAAAGTGAAATTGAATCCCAGTATTTTCAACGTTATTCCTAATAAAAGCATGAAAAATATTCAAACTAATTTACTTTGGATCTATAACAAATAAACACTGGTCGTTTTACTAGATCAAAAGCACACAAACAAAATCCCTCACTTGAAAAACTAGTTGACGACCTCGTTCAAGTAATCGAGTAGGAATACACCTTATGTTTTAATACAATCGTACTAAACATATCATGAAACTAAAACACAAATCCACTCAATGAATTTGTAAACACGCTTACTGATCGCATATTGCTAACATTAATATCCTCGAATTTTTGATAGCTTGAAATTGGACCACTAGTCATTGTGCTAGCTTTTTGATCAATAGATTCAAGATTTAAGTCAGTCGAACGAATCATTCCGTACATGCCAGTGCCAGTTACAGTTGATAAATCGAGTCCTTTTTCAGCAGCCAGACGACGAGCGAACGGTGAGGCGACAGTCCTTTCGTCGGTTGCTGGTGCTTTGGAAGCAGGAGCAATAGGTTTGGGTGAAGCTGGTGGAAGCTGAGGAGCAACAGCAGGAGCGACCTGAGGTTTGGGTACTTCTTCAGCTTTTGAACTAGAAACTTTTTCCTGAACAAAATTTAAAAATAAACACGGTTGTAATTTAATGAAATATGAAGCATATATACGCCTTATACAAAATAATACGAAGGCATTGGATCTACAAAAACCATATAATATATTATAAGCAAATACGGATAGTGGCTAGCAGTGAAATCCAGGACGCGCGTTTCGTCCTATTTGTGACTCGTCAGCTGGATGTACCTGCACCACAGAGCTAATGTTCACTCTGGGACTCGAACCCAGTACCGTTCGCCTCAAACGCTATCACGTTATCCACTTAGCTACTGAGTCCCGATAGTCACTTGCATGTGCAATGAGGTGAAGTTTAAATCCGCTTGGTATTGTTTACTTGAATCTTCCCATTGATGTTTAGGACTGCGATTGATCAGTCTCTTATTGGCATATGTTCCTACTGTGTGTGTTGCCTCGATATTGTCTTAATTCACAAGTATTATAAGCAAAGATAGATAATGGCTAGCAGTGGAATCCAGGATGCATGTTTTGTCCCATGATGCAGAGAGCCTAGGATGGCAAAATAACGGGACGGGAACATATGATATATTGTTTATAGACATGAGATTATTCACTTACTTAATTAGGCATATGAACAATTATTTACAGTGGTTCATTAAGTTCATTCCAGATTGTAGCTAATGGATGCAATAATTGAGATTCACTACCCAAAGAACAGAGGTTTGAATAAATGTTGAAAAAACAAATTACGAACGCTGTACGTTCCACATTATTATGGACAGCGTAGTCTATTGCTAAGAGCTCAGTTGGGCAATAAGAATGTGCGACTGAAGTTGCAGGATGAATTTTAGTATTTTTAAGTGACGTATTTGTATCTTCTTAATGTTTCCCAAAATTTTAGTGGGGCTTTTTATCGTGCCACCGACTGATGTGAAAATATATGCTAGAAACTTGCACAGAGGTTTTGGCTGAAAAAAATTAGACGGGTGCTAGCTTGGCTAGTTAGTATCAAATGTAGTTTGGATAAAAAGTACAGGTTTATGTACTCGAGATTGAGTGGATAGTAGTGATACTAATCAGCTGTCCAAACAGAGATACACGGAAGGGGTACGAATCTGCAAATTAAGGGTTGAAAATCGAGTACCTTAACAAAGGAGTCACCACCTTACTAGTGTGATTTGAGCACAAACCCATAGTTGAACAACAAAAGGCATGATCATTAATAAACAATACTGAAAGAACATTCAAGATACTGCATATCGGACTGTTTAACTATGTACTAATTAAAAGAGAACTAACCTGTCCCTACTAAGTAAAAAAAATTACAACAAAAGTTCGTTTACAGTGATATCAGAGGTATAAAAGTCACCAAAAAATACTGGTTGATTCTTAAATTGCAGGTTTATAGTTTATTTTACAATATCCATATTATTTCCAAATTAACATGAAAAATAGTCTTTTGAATGTTGTTAATATGACTGACGATTGTTAGGACTACAATAATTATGCCTGAAACTAACAGATTAACTTCTTCCATATTGAACTACATTTAAATTCAAAATTTACCTCACCAGTACATGTCAGGACCGTAAACGTATGGACCGAACCATAAAGATATTGGGGACACCTAAGTGTTGCAACATACCAAAGCTAACTCCAGAAATACACTTATATTTCCGAGGTAGATATTTTTATACTTCAATATGCACTTTGTAGACAGATGTTTAGGGAAATATTTTATTTAACGGAATTGAAATATGCATGAATACCAACTTTAAACTTACTGTTGATTCCGTCACATAATCCTTAAAAGCCGGAACGGCACTATCGTCTTGAACTATGATGCAGAGAGCCTAGAATGTTAAAATAACATAACGGGAAAATATACTGTTCCGACAGGTATATCTTTGCTTCCAGCAGGAGCCAAGATTTTCGCAAGATATCCGGACTCACTGGCATCAAACGACATGGTTGCTTTATCCGTCTCGATTTCAGCAAGTAGGTCACCTTCAGAAACCTAGAAGATTAACAAAAGTGAAGTGAACATACTTCGTCGCCTTCGTTCTTTGCCCAGCTTACAACAGTACCTGTCTCCATTGTAGGAGACAGGTTGGGAAGTTTAATTACTTGATGTGGAGGATAAGCTGTACTATAAAGTTATTCAGCTGACAAACTTACACATAAAACGTTTGGAAGACAGTAAAGGCCAATCATGATTTCTTAGGATGATCGGTCTTCTAAGATTATTTACATTATTTCATGGCGCTTACCTGTAAGTGACAGATCTCTGTGCACCAACTGGTAAAATTTGTCTTTTTCCGCTCAGAAAGCAAGCACTCGGTTTGTAGACATTGCGCAATCTCAAGACAAGTCTACAGGACCGAAAAAGCATATCCAAAGGACGAAAAGTTGAAATACCAGCTTTCGACAACTAAACATATTACACATTTTATACACTAAAACACAATGTCTATTATCTTCGTACATAGCCTTTTGGTGAATAATATTGCCTTAAAAGTGTTTTATTCAAGAATTGTCGACACGTTCCAGACTTTCAAACCCATTTAAAGTCTTAAAGAGTGACGCGCGCTTTAAAAAATATAGGGGATTTCACACAGAATGGTGAAGACTCTGTGGTCAGGAAACAATTCCACTACAAGTATCCATTTGGATATATTGTCATAATGAATAAGCTCATTTATACAAGACAATATTCTAGCGAAACGTCTAAACTGATGCAGTATTACGAGTTTTCGTAAGTAGACGGGTACTTGTAAAGCAAAAACCTTTTTTAACGTTCACAAACATACACCCGTTAAAATTGTCAGTACATCTCCCCGTGAAACTATGAAGAAGACGAATATAAAGTTTAAGCAAAGTTGTATCGATGAATCATTACTAGCGGTAAAGAAAAAGCGAAATATGATGCAGAAAAATCAGTCTGCAAGTTGGATATATATTTAAGTTAAAAATACAACTATGGAGAACATGTAGTAAAAAGTTCCTGTCATTTATCCACATTTTGTTATATTTTGATCTATATTTTCTATCCTAAGGAATACAACACAAAAGCAAGCATTAGAGAAACTACAATCTTACCTACTTAGTGACGATTCTTAAGTAGAAAAAATGGCTTCATTGAATCTGTACATACTATTTGCTTCGTTTGGGTAGTGAAAATGTTGTGTTATCATGGAAGGTGTGAGTGTTATTTACCTTTTTTCGACTTCAATGTCTAAGAATATTCTGAACTATGCAGTTCATATTTCGTAATTGATCGAGCTTACTTGCAAGAGCTCGTCTTCTTATGTATGCAAGTAGCACATAACGGCAAGGACACGAGCATATCACATTTTATCCACGATCCAGGTAACATCTGCTTGAAACTCTTTTTGCTTCCAAACACACAGAACAGGACCTCCCTCGTGACCGAAATTATCCGTTATTACCAACTGAAATAACTACACCTGTACCCTATCCGGAGACTACTGCCGGTTCCAAGCTCGTAAAAAGGATGAGGGTTGGGCATAGGGCTGGCGACCCCATCCCGTAAAAAACCAAGTCGCTAAAAGAACGCTGACCAGAAAAAAATATTAGGATCATTTAAACTCTGCCCTGGGATTTAGAAGGTCTTCAATTAGAAGTTATGACGCCTCATGATAAAAGCCGAGTTTCTTCGGGAGTCACGAGGCTGATGCAACTTCTAACAGCCAGAGCAAAAATTTTATAAGTATATGGAGTACTCGTACAATGTGGTACACCAGGAGAGTCTTCCAGATTGTTGCAGAAATGAGGAGATACAACCTGGAGGTGCTTGGAATCGGTGAAACACATTAGACGCATGTTGGACAACAATGACTAGCTTCAGGGTAGCTTCTGTTATACTCCGGCCATGAAGAAGAAAATGTACCACATGCACAATGAGTTGCATTGATGCTGTGCAAACAAGCAGAATATGAACTTATAGGATGGGAATCTCACGGCCCATGATTGGAATGGACAACACTGGATACGAAAACATCGTGCGACGACATGGACTGGGAGAAAGGAACAAAAATGATGAGAGATTTGAAAACCTGTGTGACTCCAATAAACTGGTCACAAGCAGTACTATATTCCCACATAAATGAATTCACAAACCACATGGACTTCACTGGATCACACACTACACAAAATCAAATCGACAATATCCGCATCAACAAAAAGTTCAGGAGGACGATGGAAGACGGGAGAACCAAGAGAGGAGCTGATATAGCATCAAATAATCACTTGCTGGTCGCCAAGATGTAATTGAAACTCAAGAAGCACTGGACAACGGGACAGACAACACCACAAAAGTTTAATATGACTTTTCTTCGAGATGCTAACAGATTCAACGAATTCAAGATAGCCCTCGGCAATATGTTCCAGGCATTTCATTTCAATGAAGAGGGGACTGCTATGAAGAACAACTGGAAAGGTATCAAGGAGGCAATCGTTTCAACATGTCAGGAGGTTCTGGGCCAAAAGAAGCACTATCACGAGGAATGGATCACTGTTGGTACACTGGATAAAATTGAAGAAAGGAGGAACAAGAAGGTGGCAATCAATATCAGCCGAACAAGAGCAGTAAAAGCCAAGGCACAAGCCGAATACACAGAGGCAAACAAGCAAGTGAAGAGGAGCATCAGAACCGACAAACGTAAATATGTGGAAGATTTAGCGATGACAAGTGAAAAGGCTGCAAGAGAGGGAAACATGAGACAACTGTATGATACAACCAAGAAATTTGCTGGAAATTACCGTAAACCAGAAAGACAAGTGAAAAGCGAGGAAGGTAAAGTAATCACCGACATTGAAGAACAACGAAACAGGTGGGTAGAACACTTCAAAGAACTCTTGAATCGACCAGCTCCACTGACCCCACCCAACATCGAAGTAGAACTCACGGACCTCCCGATTGATGTTGGACCACCAACAATCGAAGAGATCAGCATGATGGCCATCAGGCAAATCAAGAGCGGTAAAGCAGCAGAACCAGACAACATTCCGGCAGAGGCACTGAAAGCAGATGTAGCAGCAACTGCAAAGATACTTCACATTCTCTTCTGTAATATTTGGGATGAAGAACAAGTACCAACAGACTGGAAGGAAGAACTTCTGACCAAAATATCAAAAAAGGCGACCTCAGCAAGTGTGATAACTACAGGGGTGTCGCTCATCTCTAAATACCAGGAAAAGTCTTCAACAGAGTATTGTTAAACAGAATGGAGGACTCTATAGACTCCCAACTTCGAGATCAACAGACTGTATTCCGTAAGAATCGATCGTATACAGACCAAATCGCAAATCTACGTATCATTGTGGAACGGTCAATTGAATGAAATTCATCACTCTACATCAACTTCACTGACTACGAGAAAGCGTTTGATAGTGCGGACAGGACAACACTATGGAGGCTTCCTCGACATTACGGAGTGTCTGAGGAGACAGTCAATATCATACAGAATTTCTATGGTGGATTAAACTGCAAAATCGTGTACGGAGGACAACTCACTGACTCGTTTGAGACAAAGGCCGGTGTCAGTCAAATTTGCTTATTCTCACCCTTTCTCCTGGTGACCGATTGGATCATGAAGACGTCAAAATCTTGAGGGAAGCACGAGATACAATGGACAGCTAGGATGCAGCTGAACAATCTAGACTCCGCAGGTGATCTAGCTCTTTTGATACACACGCATGTTGTGTCAGTTGATATGTTAAGCCCATATACCCTTATTCTAGCTTCTGGACAAGCCCGACTAACCACCGACTGTCCCGATGTGCGATGTTTTATGATGGAGGAGTAGGTTTGGGAGAAAGCTAGAGGCGGCCAGAACAAAACGTGGCACAAATCCATGAATTCACTGACAAATGGACTGAGCCATGTTGGTAGGTGTAGACTACCTGGTTGGGATTCGCGAGATGATAGCAATCGATGGTTAGAGACCTTGAATGACATGGCTCAAAATCGTTTGCAATGGCGAAGGTGCATCCACTCTTTGTGTCCTACCAAATTCTAATATTCTGAATTCTTCATGTCTCTATCTTTTTCTCTTTCCAAATTTATTTCACTGGATTATACTCCTTGAATAACATCTTTAAACCTTAATCTTTCGGATTACTGCTTGCACTCTTACTACTTCACCACCATGGGGATTTGAATGGACAACTG
>NW_017386107.1:240808-245819 GCF_000237925.1 Schistosoma mansoni | reverse complement strand
TACTGCACAAACTTGGTACTCCGTTTACAACTCGGTAATCAGAACACTTTTTCCCATGTACCTATGCCGTAGTGAACAAGAACTCAGATGGGGAGAACTAATTTATGGTTTTATGCAAAATTACACAGTACTTTCATCAAATATGAAAAATCATGCATTAAATACATTATTTGCACATCTTCCTTCAATTGTCCCTTACTTTACGGCTCCTCCAATTCAGTCGTTATTTCAATTACTTTCCGATTTCCTTCTTGTTCTTTTCATTTCAATCTTCTGCTACCAAGTATTTCACTTCCGACTGCTGCGGCTACATACTACTTATATATGTTAGCATAAGTAACATACATCACTATACTACCATCGATTTTAGCCCACCAACATGTTTGACTTGGAAGTGACTTCACTTTTTCTATTTATGGGTGTTCAGACTGAAGATTCTGTTAGTGGGATACAAACCTTTACAAATTCGATTCCGTTTGTTAAACCTCCTATGAATAGTACTAACATCATATTAAAACGCGTACTGATTAACTTAGTGACATTGAGGAAAAATTACTGAAAAAGTATTATTCATTAGACTATCTTCGATAGTCTTGTTTGACAAGCAGAGATGATAGTTAAAGTTCGAGAACACCTGAGGTTGGGTCAATATTCGAATCGACTTTCTTTACATCACCTACCATTTATATACA
Organism: Schistosoma mansoni; assembly: GCF_000237925.1. NCBI lineage: Eukaryota > Metazoa > Platyhelminthes > Trematoda > Strigeidida > Schistosomatidae > Schistosoma > Schistosoma mansoni. Next base: position 245,127 of record NW_017386107.1, on the reverse strand, counting down.
ATTGATTACTTAGCTTAATATAGAGATCATTTTCTGTGTTCTAAATTTTCTTGTGTTCAGATTCATCTGATCCGAATGAGTACATTTCTAATTGGCTTGAATCCAGTCAAACAGATGATGATAATTTTGATCCTGATTATGACGATGATGACAAACTGGGCATTATTAACAAAGAGGGTTCTTCTGACGAAGTTAACAATACTCGACTATCCGCTACTGTTCAACATACTCAAGAATCAATTGACTTAAAATCTCCTATTAATAGTACTCTACTTCAACCTGTTGTTAAAACTAAATCAGTAAGTAGCTTTACAACGATAAGTTCAGCTGGTTTAGAAGATCTTTGTCGTTTAGCTAATGCAATCGAAGAATTTGATGCATGGGTACCAACATCTGAACAATTAGACCAGTTGCTTAATAATGTAGAATATCCTACAGAAATTCATTCTTCACCGAATACAACAAATATTCAGCATCCTCGACTATTGAATAATGATAATGAGGACGATTGGATTTGTAGTCCTATTGAATTGGATAAGAACAAAACATTTGATAACAATGTAAGAAATAATGAGTTATTTGCTTATTCATTAGTTTATTCTTATATTTTAACCTGGTTATTTAACATCCTGCTATCATGTTTACACTTATGAAAATAGACAGATATGAAGTGACTAGAGGAGTAAGATCACCTTAAGGTATCATACGAAGTTTTAGTAACATCCGCCTTGTTTAATATTGGGGTTCCTATTCCTCCACTGGCGTCTTGGGATACCAGTTAATTGCTTCATCTACTAGTCAGTCGCTTTGAATTAAAGTTACGTGTTGAAACTCGTTAACAGTGTATCTAGGTGATTTATTTCCTTACAACCTGTTACATTCAACCACGTTTTGAAAGCTTAACATGTTTTTTTACTGAGTCACCTATGAGGGAGAACTGGATTACTGTTGATGGTCTTATCAACCTGATGAGATGAATATAGAGAGCCTAAGGCAAACCTACTTAAGACCGGTCACACAAGCTTTCTGAAATTATTTAATTTAAATGCTGTACGTTCCATAGATAACGAACCTCATGATTGTCCTCAGAATTATCATGGTATGATGTGTGAGTAATGCTTTCTTAGCCAGATCTTCAACTACATCAGGACATGCGGATGTGGTGTTTCTGGATGTACTGGTCATTGTTCATTATACTTTGTTGCAGTCAACTATACAACCTGGGTGTTGGGCCCAAAATCTAGTCGTTTTTATTGTATTTCCCTTCAACTGTCAGTCACGATATGACATCACCAGGTAGTCTGTTATAGATAATACAAATCATCAAGATCGTCATATCCAATTGTGATTGACATAAGTATATAACTAGAAATAAGTGATTTCTGATATATTTATTATTCATTGTTTCAAGGTTTTGAACAATACTTTGACCAGTCGAAATTCAATCACTCACCAGTCAAGTATCATTGGTACAGACAAAGGACAGGAAGATGACAAAACTTTAATTTTAAATGCAACACAATGTGCTCTGTCGTTTGTATGCAGTCAACAATCGGGGGTAGATAAACCAACAGTTGGAAGTCTTTGTGCTATAAAAAATGAAGTAACCGAGGATGACGAGTGCATGTCTCAACCTGTTGGAAGTTATTTGGATAGTGATGATATATTCTGCTCACTAAATCATTCTAATGAAATGTTTATCCCATCGCAAGATTTGGAATCACTTCGTGAAATCGATGAAGATGATGAAGAATCATATGATGTGTTCCATTTAAATTCAACTCCTTTACAAAACAAGAATATAAATGAACAAATTTTCCATACACAGGATGAGTGTACATTGTCTGATTCTCCTATAATTCTTTCACCTCTATGTCGGTCTACAGAAAATTCTCCACAAGATTTCACTGGAAATATTGTGAAATCTAACTTCCAAGTTGATAGTGTTTCAGATGTACTTTTTGATTCTTGGAGTTCTGAAAGTGATACGTCAAAGTCAGGGTGAGTTAATAAATACTTTTAACTAGCAGTCTGTTGTTTGTCAATCTGTTTCAGCAGTAAAGAACCAAATGATTGACTATTCCAACGACTTTTCTTAACTACTCAGCTTGGTTCATGTACGCGGATAAATAACCGATAAAATCTCAGCGTAGTGATTACATAATCATATCCACCATCTCTGAAGACATCGAAATACCGACATAAACATTAGTTCAATCAGTGCTTACAACCCTAATCTTTGTGGCAAGAATAGAAGTGTTTTGTTATTTTATCTTAGGGCCACTCAAATCAGTCAGGCTGTATCTCTGTTAAACCAACAGAGTCATCCTAAACTACTTCACCTTTTCGTTTGGTAATCTTTTATTCCGCTAATATCGCCCATTAAGTAACCTTAGATGACAAGTTTTCTACAACTTTTAAGAAGGAAAACCATACTATAGCCACTAGTATGGTACATAATTTATGCGCTAAACAGATCAAAAGGGTGTTTCCGAAAATGTTTTATCCAGTTATGTTCATTAGTTCAAAATACTTCCAAGTGTTCCCTAACCATAAGCAGACTACTTAGTTGGGGTCCACGTGAATATCGTAACCAATGGTTGGAGACTGGGTAATATGGCTCATAATCGATCATATTTCTGTCAGATTTCATTTTACATCATTAAATTGTACGTAGACCCCCAAATGCCCTGGTACGGCCGAAGGTAGGGAGAGTCCGCTCTCCCTCTCGAAATGCTCTCACATGGCCACGCCTATACAGCCACTGCCAGGGAAGTCCTACTTACTACGTTCTCGCCGCAAGGGTGTCGTTTACGGTGTGGAGACCACAATAAACGAATGTCCATCACTTTAGCCGGGTTAGTGGATATGGAGGATTTACCTAGGGGAGTTGGAAAACCCTGATTTTAAACTAGTGATGCATATGGGCTCCAGTATCCTGTAGGAACAAATGGTGTATGAACCAATCGTTGGTTTTTGGCTACTGAGGGACTGTATCTCTTAACGTTGCTCCACTGCCTTGTGGATCAGACCTTTATGTCTAAGGTTCCAGCTGTGGCCTGACTTAGTTTAAAAGAAAGAGTCAGAGTGACTTAGATTTACGACCGTTTAAGCTCATGATTTTGTGATTGACAATAGAGTAACCACTTCTCAGAGACATGTTGAAAAATTATTGAGATATCTTTTAAATTGTATTCATCCTACTTACTTGTCCGTTGTCTTAATTTCAAAAAATTATCATTTCAGTAATTGCATACCTCAAGTTGATGGAAACGTGGATACATTTCATACTGATAGTGATGGTGATAATCAGGGCAGTAGTACAAGTATTTATTCTTCGAATACTACTGGTTAGTCATGTTATTCAGTGCTATTCGTAATAATCATTATAAATATGTTTTGTAAAAGTTGAGACAAACTATGAGTAAAATACTTACTTACTTACTTACTTACTTACTTACTTACTTACTTACTTACTTACTTACTTACTTACTTACTTACTTACTTACTTACTTACTTACTTACTTACTTACTTACTTACTTACTTACTTACTTACTTACTTACTTACTTACTTACTTACTTACTTACTTACTTACTTACTTACTTACTTACTTACTTACTTACTTACTTACTTACTTACTTACTTACTTACTTACTTACTTACTTACTTACTTACTTACTTACTTACTTACTTACTTACTTACTTACTTACTTACTTACTTACTTACTTACTTACTTACTTACTTACTTACTTACTTACTTACTTACTTACTTACTTACTTACTTACTTACTTACTTACTTACTTACTTACTTACTTACTTACTTACTTACTTACTTACTTACTTACTTACTTACTTACTTACTTACTTACTTACTTACTTACTTACTTACTTACTTACTTACTTACTTACTTACTTACTTACTTACTTACTTACTTACTTACTTACTTACTTACTTACTTACTTACTTACTTACTTACTTACTTACTTACTTACTTACTTACTTACTTACTTACTTACTTACTTACTTACTTACTTACTTACTTACTTACTTACTTACTTACTTACTTACTTACGTAGGTACTTACTTACTTACTTACTTACTTACTTACTTACTTACTTACTTACTTACTTACTTACTTACTTACTTACTTACTTACTTAGTTACTTACTTACTTACTTACTTACTTACTTACTTACTTACTTACTTACTTACTTACTTACTTACTTACTTACTTGGGTACTTACTTACTTACTTACTTACTTACTTACTTACTTACTGACTTACTTACTTACTTACTTACTTACTTACTTACTT
>NW_017386107.1:237838-240608 GCF_000237925.1 Schistosoma mansoni | reverse complement strand
TTCCTAATTAATTGTAAACCTCCATTTATGCATTACCATATCAAATTATCATGGGTTCAATGGTTTTTATAAACTATCATTTGATAACTTTTCTAAGAATTATTTTTTGCAAGAATTGAATATTGATGCAGTGAAGAGACTTCCTGATGACGAACTCATATTTATACCTACGTTAGAGAAATCACCCTTGTGGTATGAATCATTGTATTTCAAACATACTGAGTTTATATACCAAACAGACTGACCACATCGTACCAATAAAATAGAAAATAACATTTGTACAAGATTTAGCCAAATGTGGCTGTGAATAGGGGGTGTAGTAATTAATAGACTGGGTATAACTCAGGAATGGTAAATCGTACAATAATAGTCCAAGGGTCAAAATAAGGCTCAAAATGAAAGGAACATGAGTATGAGTAGTTTAATTATTTAGCAAATATACGATAAAAATTATATGCATAATATTGGTCCATAAATGCATCTCAAAGTTACCATTCACTATTCTTATCGGGGCATAACAAAAGGAAGGAAAGGTATTTTCGTCTGTCTTCTTTTTCTTGTATGAAACACAGAATTCAGTAAGAATCATGAGGATTAGGTAGACGAATATAACAATAATACCAATTGTAGTATTAAAAAGTTATCGAGAAAAGTTTCCGCTACGCATATCTTATCATTTCATTTATCCTATTCGACCAATTTTTGTGTGTGTACTAATTATACTACTTAATAATATTTAGTAACTAATTTCATTTTGAGTCATTTTTGGGTGATCAGCATATGGTTACTGCATAAGTATTCACGCGAATTTACGATATTGAATCCATTTATTGTTGTAGTTATCTCTTCTTAATACCTTTAACAGTTACTTTAAATTCTTAAGTATTCGTTGAACATTTGTTCACTTGTAACAGTTCCAATTGTCTATGTACTTAGTTTGCATTTCGATTGTTGATTACCTTTATGGTGCTGACATATAACAACTGTCTATTACAGAGTTTATCATATGTTTATGTAAATAATTCTCACACAACTATTGCCGGGATAACCTTTTCTTTGATTGCATATGGCATGAAAGTGCATGTTATCGGTGTACATGTAAAGTATGTCTATCCCAGGTGCGAAGCCCGGGCCCTTAGACTCAGGTTTTTTTTTAACATTTTCCTTATGAAAACACATCTACATAATCGATTTGCTTGCTATGAAATGTACTGTTCCTGCAAGGAAAGCTAATCGGCTTTTCCATGTAAGGCTTCACTAAGCTCAAAACAGTTGGTACACTACACTAACATAGGCTGTAAACCATATTTAATAACAAACTTCAAATTATTCAGTTTCACGATGTTTAAAATTACAACTATGGGTTTTTAATTAATTAATTTATTTATTTAAACACATAGATATTGGTACAAGGAGGCACCAGACATATATGCGCCGCACAAATCTCATTCGATTTGTGTGAAGGCTGCGATACTGTCCAGATGCCCAAACTGAAGCAGGTGGTTTTCTTAGGAGGCCATACCCGGAGCCTTTGACCTAAAGGTATGATCCATAAGGCAGTGGAGCATCGTGAGGAGATGCAGTTCCATGGTAGCCGGTGACCAGCGATTTATTCATCAGCCATTTGTTTCCTCAGGATACTGGAGCCCATATGCACTATAGGTTTGGAATGAGGGTTTTCCAACTCCCCTAGGTGGATCATCCATATCCACTAACCCGGTTAAAGCACCGGACATTTTTTTCGTCCTCTCCACTCCGTAAGCGACACCCTTGCGGCGAGAAGGCAGTGAGTAGGACTTCCCTGGCAGAGGCTATATATTCGCGTGGCCATATGAGAGCATTTCGAGAGGGAGAACAGACTCTCCTCACTCTCGGCCGTACCAGGGCATTTGGGGGCATGGCATTTGTAATGCACCAACCGATTTAATTAAATATCTTTTTTTGTCGAAAATGTTTTGCTGTGAAAACTGCATCTCAACGAAAATGTCTTAACTTTTTAAAATTCTTTTCTATAGTCTAATAGCAATAATCTATCAAATCCTGTTGTCCTTCTTGAACGTTTACCTTCAAATTTTGAAGTAGCTGAAACATCTTTTCAACAATCAGGACGTTTAACACCCTCTGAAGAATTTTCAGACCTTGAAGATACTATGATCGCCAATTCAGAAACACAAACACAAAAAATGAACCATTCATCAGTTGTTTTATCTGAACAACTACCTCTATTTTCTTCATTTCACTATGATTTTTCAGATATCGCATGTTCACCATTTACTTCCAGTTTATATACAGATAAATTAAGTCTTTATTCACAAACACAGTTGTCACCGTTTAGTGGTATGGATTATCGATCCACAATTCAATCAGAAAAGACATCATCATCTTCATTTCCTTGTACTCCATTTTGGCGTCCAGTATATCCAGCACCTAGATTAAACGTTGTAAATAATTGGCTTAAACAATCAAAAACATTACAGGATTTTAAAAAGTTAGAGGTTATGAAGAAAGATTTCGCTTGTATGGATTCACAGTCAGAAATAAATCATGAAAATGATAAGGAGATCAAGCTTTCGAATGAATTCTTGCCACAGGTAATACCTGTATTCAAAAATCTAGATAATTTTTAAATTTCTTTATGTTTTGATACATTAAAATTGTGAGATAGTCATTTCAAATCCCTTGTCTTGGCACAAGCGTGAATATAATACGAAAGATCCCGTAGATATTTTTGATGTTTGATTATTTTCATAGTTGAAATCATGAGTCAATT
>NW_017386107.1:196815-237638 GCF_000237925.1 Schistosoma mansoni | reverse complement strand
CCGTCCGAAGCTTCCAGGTTTTCCATGGTGGTATCTAGCTTCAATTGACTCATGATTTCAACTATGAAAATACTGAAATCTCCACAAAACCCCTTCTGATTTTTGATTATATTTCCTTGAAAAAGCTTGGACTAGATTGCTAGTCGAAACGTTGGATTTACTTTGTATTCATTCAGTGAGATTTTACAAATACATGCCTACTCTTTAATGTCTCAGATCAACTTGGCGCCCAAATTTTGTGAAACTGTTTGATCAAATTTAGACGAAAGTTCTTGCACATCCCGTCGATACTTGAAACTCAACCTCACAGTCAAATATGATGTCGTTTAGTAACTCAGATCGCTAGTTAGTCTCTACTTGTTAGTAAATGATTGCATACTCTTTAGCCTTCAGTGACAGGATCAATTGTATCCAGTTTACAGTGTAACGAATAAACTAGGCTATTCAACTTTACAGTACATTGGAAAGTCAACAAAAGAGCTTACAGTGCAAAATGTTGGTATTCAATTGACGTACCTACTATCTATCTGTTTCCCTGTATGGATACCCTGATACTGTTTTTGGACTTTATTTTCTAAATTGAATAGTTTTATGGAGATTGCTTTATTCTGTAGATGCTATTCATTATATATTAATTCAAATGGGACATCATTGAAAATTAGGGAACCAATTGTGCGCACCCCACAACTGTGTATGCTGTGACCATGGGAGTCCAGACATGACAGTCGTTACCATTGGTGTTAGATAATTGTCACACTGTCATGGATTGTTTAAAGTTGGAATCGTGTGTTCATTGAATGGCAATCCAGTGGTTTTAATGATTAGATTCCCATCATAAGATATGAGTTATCTAACAAGCCAGATGTTTGGGACAAGCTGTGTCGGGATCTCTATTTACTGAATAATGTTCCTTGCAATTCATTTGTATTTACAGTATGTTGAAAATGTTAACGTGGTGATTATTTGAGCGATGACTTTAGGCCGACCAAATAATCTTATCATCATGGAACTTTGGTTCTACTTTATCTTATTCAGATTTATACAGTTTCCTCATCACACCTGCTACATTGATGATCGTAATCAGTTTCATGCTTTCAGCTACTGAGTCTTGATAGCCACTTTGTGCTGACTTCACTTTATAATTAAAATATATTTATATAATACATTACTCCTAAAGCAGTTCTCTTATATAATATTTTTACAGTGTACAACTGTTGATCTGATATCATCGAGTATTGATGAAAAAAATGCTATTGACGGTTATCAGACACTTTTATATTCATCGGAACATGAACAATCTATTGATGCAACACCACATTCAACGGATCATTCTGTTAGTGTTTTATATCAAGGTGCAAATCAACGTTGTTTCTCATCGGTTCAGGTATGCAATTGTGATAAATTATATACATTTGTGTATGTAATAATTCTGATACAGTGATTGTTTAACGTTGATGTTATTTGCTGCTTTCTTTAATATTCCCTGGTACGACTGAGGGTGGAGAGAGTTAGCTCTCCTTATCGAAATGTTCTCACATGGCCACACGTATACAGCCATTACCAGGAAAGTGCTATTCACTGCCTTCTCGTGGTGGGGGTGTTGTTTACGAAATTGAGAGGACGAAAGGTGAATGTCCGTCGCTTTAACCGGCTTAGTGGATATGGATGATCCACCTAGAGGAGTTGGAAAACCCTGATTCCAAGCCAGTGGTGCACATGGGCTCCATGATCCTGAGCAAACAAATGGAATTCATTCGCCTATAAAGTATGATGCTAATAAGTTAAGATTCGTTTCAGGATCAAATGTTTAAAGTAAGAATTTAGGAATAGTGACGACTCGTCTGTATTACAAAAAACCTTGAGTGCATGAGTCTATATTCATGTTCACCCGCTAGCATAAGACTGCATCTCCTAACGTTGCTTCACTGCCTTATGGACTGCCCATGTGCCCAAACCGAAACTGGTGGTTTTCTTAGGGCACCACACACGGAGCCTTTGACCTGAAGGTCTAACCCACAAGGCAGTGGAGCATCTTAAGGAGATGCAGTCCCATGGTAGCCGGTGACCAACGATTGATTCATACGCCATTTGTTCCCTAAGGATACAGGAGCCCATGTGCACCATTGGTTTTGAATGAGGGTTTCCCAACTCCCCTAGTTGAACTTTTCGTGTCCACCAACCCTGTTAAAGCGTCTGACATTCGCCTTTCGTCCTCTCAATTTCGTAAACAACACCCGTGGTGCGAGAAGGCAGTGAGTAGGACTTTCCTGACAGAGGCTATATACGCGTGGCCATATGAGAGTATTTCGAGAGGGAGATCGGACTCTCCCCACCCTCAACCGTACCAGGGCATTTGGAGGCCAAAAATTATCTCAATCCTAGACAGACTGAAGTACATGTGTTTTTACAATGTTATCTTTTCATTATCATACATCTTTTTTTACCCCTCTACAAATTGTTTTTTTTTTCGAATTTTAGGTTGACTATACAACTGTAGCCAGCCTCGAATTACATTGTTCTAGTCGTTTAATCAAATCACAATCTCTATCTAATCAAAATAATTTAAATAAATTAACCCAATCAAATCTAATCAAAAGATCATTATTAAAATGTGGTCTTATTCCAGATCCAATCTTTGATTCAATTCAAATAGCTTGTCTTAGTTTTCTACGTCCACAACAATCTTATACAATGGAATCTATGGATAATGCTTATCATATTGATTTATTTGTTTTAATTCATTCTGAATCACTTAATAACTATACTCATGGTTTAACAAATTTTGGTTATGGTAATAAAAAACATAAATTACATCATATAATACCTCGTATAATTTGGTGTTCCACTGAATGGAATCTAATCTCTTGGATTGTTTATTTAGTTCAAACGTAAGTATATATGTAACTTAAGATGTGTTTTTTTGTATTTATATTGTATGAATTGGATTGTCTTTTCCATCCACAAACCTTTTCTGATAATGATCATATGCTCACTAGTTGCTTGGCTTCAAGAAGTATTTCCTGGAGTTCCAGTGAAAAGCAGTAGTGACCAGTGGAGTTCAACCAGATCTGTTGTGAGATAGTAACTCACCGAAGACAGTGGTGGATGTGTCGCTCGATTTCGTGGATCGGTTAAAGTTAGACATTAACACCGTTAGATACCGGCCACCTCAGTGGTCTATAGGTTTAGCGCTCGCGCGCGAGACTGATAGGTCCTGGGTTCGAATCTCGTGAGGCAGGATCGTGGATGCGCACTGCAGAGGAGTCCCACAATTGGACGAAACGACCATTCAGTGCTTCGAGGTCTTTCATAGTGGTCTAGCTTCAATGGATTCATGATCTCAACTATTAAAATCACTAGAATATCCACAAAACCCCTTCTGATATTTTCCATTTGTTTATGTGATAAGTATGAAATTCAGTTGTACCTGTAGTGAACAAAATCTCAGATACAGTAAATCAATTTATTGTTTTATGCAAAATTGAACTATATGAGAATCTTACATTAAATGCATCATTTGCATATCTTTCTTCAATTATACTTTACATACTTCAGCATTTTTCTGATCCTGTTCTCTGTTTTTTCTCTTTTTCTTCTCTTTCCTTCACTTTTCTGTTGGTAAGTATTCTACCTTCAATTCCTATGAATCTACAAACAATACTGAACATAATGAATATTAGGAATAGACAGTAACTAAGCGTATACAATTCACATGTCACTACCATTTTAATCGATAAATATTCATAAGTTTGTATCAGAGGAATCTCCACATGGATCTTACTGTCATTATACATAAGTGGGCAGTTCTTTAAGTAAATAAACATATATACCTCTTAAACTCAATAAATTCACTATGTAATAACTGAACTAAACATCGAAGCAGATCATTTGTTGACGATCATCTCATGTTATATATATTACCACCACTAAATTAACTATGAATTCGGTGTTCATCTTGTTGTGCTAACGAGGCATGACAACTTAGACCGATGCATATATATGCCTGATTCTACGTTGTAGCTAACTGACTGATCTAAAATCAGACTAATGTCTATCAGATTTTTGCTAGGATCAGAAAATCATTCATACATATAATGGATCAGTAAGTGAATATCATATTAGACAATCAATCCTAATAAGTATTATCTTAAAAAAATTGGATAGAAATGATAGCCTCCATGTCATATACTATTAAGAATCCTCGTAAAAAGAGGAATCAATTATCATTTACCACGATTTAAATTTCGAACGAGGTAAAAGTACACCGACATATAATCCATTAGATTACTACTCAGAGGACTAAAGGTAAAGTATTCCATGTAAGACCTAAGGATCTTGGTTTTGAACCCCAGTGGGGTCGTGGATGTCTACCTTTGAATAGTCCCATAGTAGGACAAAACAACTACTCAGCACTTTCTGGTTTTTAATAGTTCTTCAACTCAAATTAATCCATGATGTAAACTGTGATATAAAAATAATATAGATTGATTTTCTTTTAAAATAAAACTAATTTCTATCTAGATTCGACCCTGAAATATTGATTGGTTATGACATTGAACGTTTTTCATGGGGTTATCTTGTTGAACGTGCCAATCATCTTGGACGGCGTACCTTTACTCGAGAATTGTCACGCTTAGCATCAGGTTAGTGTAAATAAGTAAGAATATAATTATTTTATTATGATTCTATACTGGTGGTTGCTTTTCAGTGTTCTCAAGGGCTTTTGTCATTGGAGCATTGTAAGGTATATCGCCATTGCTAACATTAATGAGTTTGACTGTCGTGTAGGTGGAATGGGTCAACTTTGGTCTGTTCATGCTGTGCATAATTGATTTACGCGATCACTGATCGGAATATTTACACACGGGATGTGAATGTGTATATGAACGGTGTGAATGCTCCACCAGGGTGCTTGGTACCTGAGTGATTGTGCCACATGATTGGGCTGTACTGTTCGGATTGTAGCGTTGAAGCCTATACAGTGTCTGGTTCTCCTATAGGGTGATATTGATCTGTACTGCTTGGGTTAAGCCTGGACAGTGTCTGGCTCTCCTGTTTAACGGGATTGAGCTGTACTGTTTGGGTTGCCGCGTGAAAGTCTGGATGGTGTCTGGTTCTCCTGAAAACCAGTGCAAGATTACCCTGGCCCATAAGGGTATATTATATAACTGTGAACAAACTGGTTGATCCTGTCAGTATTCATGTGCTTGCTTGATGATTCTATATGATATCATTTCAAATGAGTATCTTATATGGTTATTTAGAACATACAATAATAGCGTTATTGGGAAATACTCCTTATTATCACCATCTGATTATTACATTTCCTTTTTAAGTCACTTCAGTAATCTTAAGCTAATTGTATTATTTGCTCAAAATTATTAAAACCTACTGACAAGACGGTAGTAATTTGATTTAACTTTACTGGAAGTACCACTTGATCTCGGTGAATGAAAGATTTTGTCTCTTGCTCATATTCAGAATGTTGCTTCAGGACTGACTGGTCTATGTCGACGCCTAATGTAATCGTAAGGAGTGAAATGATCGAGCTCGTTAATCACTTCATTAGCCCTAACGGGTTGATAGCTGACTAAATCTCATCATAGATCCTCAAAGGTCTCTTGGTTTGTACAAATTACATCACCTATAAAATAGGCGGAATATCCATCTGTTTATTAGTGAGTGAGTGTAGTGTTTGCGCAACAGACCTCTCTGTGAAGACTGTGAAACCTAATCTTTAAAAGTACTGAATATTTGTAGTACTACCAGTACTTCAAACAGAAATCTTTAGTCATTGATCGTGCATTATAAGACGACAGAGTAACCGTGCTGAGGTTAGTCTTAGAACCCAATGTAAAAGAGACAAGTTTTTTTTATGTGGTTATAGACCTTCGTCAATTGATGTGATCAAGAAATGTGTTACACATACCTAACCACCTTTGGAAAGTGCATTATCTTGATCAAACTACGTGGAGAAAGCTAGAGCCTGCTTAACCAATATGAAACATCAGTCCATAAATTCACCGACTATCAATCTGAAACGTATCAGTAGATGTGAAGTATTTGGTTGGATTCTACACGATAATAGTAATCAGTAGTTGGAGCCCTTGGGGGAAATGATTCAAAATTGGTTGAAGTATATCTGATTTAGTTTGTGTTGATCCGATCATCTAGAAAGATAAAGATAGCTTCACAATTAAAACTACCCATTTCTGAAAATGCAATCTGAACAAAATCAATTGTTCAATTTGACTTTTTTTAGACATTATAAACTGCCCTCATTGTCATCAATGTATTGATAAATGCATTAAAATAGTTCAAACACCACCAACAACACCGTCATTAAATGCCGCTACTGAAAGAAATAGCCCATGGCACTTTAATACCCAAGAATTTGTTAATGATCTAAATGACCTATGTAATTGTCCATGCAATCCGTTGTATTCCACAACAATAACAAACAAACAGTCGGATCATGCTAATAATGCTAATATTAATTATCGTCGCATATGGCCATGTGATTCATCTGCCGGGCGTACTGGTGGTCCGTTCGCTTGTCCCGGTCGTGTTGTTCTATGTTTTTGGAGGATTTTAATGCACGAAGTAAGATTTAGTGATTACTTTCATCTTTGTCTCTGTTTATGTATCTGAGTGTATTTTGTCAATTAAATTCTCAATAAGAAAGGACTCATAATAGAATTTATCCTTTTATTTTTATGTAAACACGTTAACATTGGTACGAGGAGGTACCAAATATATTTGCGCCACAGTTCACCATTCGATTGGTGTGAGGGTTGGAATACTACCTGAGTGTCTAAACCGAAACAGGTAGTTTTCTTAGAGAATCAATCCTCGAGCCTTTGACCCAAAAGCCTAATTCACTAGGCAGTAGAGCAACGTTAGGAGATGCAGTCTCATACTAGCGGATGAACATGAATGTAGACTCATGCACTCAAGGTTTTTATATTACAGACGAGTCGTCACTATTCCTAAATTCTTACTTTAAACACTTGGTCGTGAAACGAATCTTAACTTATTGGCATCATATTTTATGGGCGAATGAATTCCATGGAACCTCTTGGATTACTGGACGAAATCCACTTATCCATATGGTCGACATTTCAGTTTTACACCGTAAATGATGTCATTTAGTGATTAAAACTCTAACCTTAATTTTGGTCGTAAACCGCGAACTCCGATTCGAGGCAATATGGGGACTCTTAAAAATCGGTTTTGGTTGTTTTAAGGGTTTGAGGGGACGATCAGTCTACATCCATCTGGAGGAATTTAGATATCGTTGTTTTTTTCGATATATAGACAGTCACATGTAGAAAATAGAAATAAACTTTTAATTGAGATCATGAACTGATCAACGCCAGACGACCGTTTGAAAACCGGGAAGCATTAGACGGCCGTTTCGTCCTTGTATGGGACTTCTCATCAGTACACATCCATGACCCTGCATGCGGGACTCAGACCCAAGATCTTCGGCCTCACACACGAACACTTAATCTCTAGACCACTGAGCCGACATCCAACGGTCAGTAATTTTCTACGTTATCACTGTTTCGCTACTAGAATAATAGTAACTTAGGAATTGTATTTCATGGGGTTTCTTTTTTTAAAAAAGGAGGATTTGTTCACTTTTACTTATTTTTTTTCTTAATTTCACCGTTTTAATTCGTAGATCAGTTTATACGAGTACAGTGTAGAAACTGTAGTGTATCATTTGTTGAAAGAATTTATGCCTCGTTATACATTTGCACAGTTGAATGAATGGTATATGAATATGAATGGAGCGAACCGGTATGTTCAATTGGTTTGCCTATGGTGAATAAATTTCATTTAACAATTCACATGTAAATATATAGCTGTGATAATCCATTCATTCTGTGAAGTAGTAGATAGAAACAAACGTAGAATAGCAAATACCAAAAAGTTGTTCGACAATCTATTTTTCGTTGAACACTGGTGCGATGTTAGTTTGTTCATTAAAGGTCAACTGCACAATGATATAGCATGAGGAGTTCTTTTTGTGATATCTGACCCCGAATTTAGGATGTCGTATACTATTTTCCTCTGTCATCTTTTTGTTTTAAGGACTTATCATATTTTGTCATTGGTATGTGCTTCCTATCGAGACCTGGCAAAGTATGAGGGTGAGGATAACGATGCAGGACCTAGAAATTCGACTTCTAGACGTTAAGTTCCGTCGCTTGGATACACTTAATAAGCTCTTTCAGAAAAAGTTTGAATCGGAGGTGAAATGGAAGAATCTGTCTGTTTTTAAATGAAATATATTTGATTCTGGTGACCTGATCACAATATATGGTTCCTAGTTACTCTCTGTATACCATGTATCTTTTAATTCATTCTTGGAAATTTTAATCTTCATACTTGTGTTTTACCGTCTTAATTTCATCGTAGTTTTTCAAAAAATCACCGCAAACCATCAGTTTTGTTTTGCACTGTCTAGTTTATATAGAATTAGTGCAATGTGGTTAGCTGTGGAATCCAAGACAGGTGTTACGTCCTATTTGAAACTCGTTAGTTGGTTATACATGCATCCCAGAGTTGATGGCCACTTCGAATAGGACGTAACGCGTGTCCTGAATTCTACTACTAGCTACATTCCATCTATTTTATATAAGCTTTTGCCATACACATTACTGTTAACTTCTGTCTCGTGAATGACCATGTAGCTTGACTGTGTTACCTGAAGTATCTTGAATAATTACACCTACAAATCTCAAGTTGAAAGCTAAGAGAACGTATACAAAAGCGCATACCTGTTCAGATCGAATCAGTCACACTACAATGTTCGTTTCATGGATATCAAAATAGTTAATTATACTAGTTAGTGTATATTTGTTGATTACAGTTGGCCTTTTAGTAAGTAACCTATTCTATCTGTCATCATTGATCTCTTGATTCGGCACGAAAAGTATCAAGCAACTAGTTCACACGTTATTTTATATTTCATAATCTGATCGACTTCTTGTTTCTACCGTTTCACTTCATACCTCCTTCAAATTTATTATAGAACCCCATGTAACTATATAGTATAAAGCACAGAGCACTGCAGTGTCGTTTTATTTAACCATTTTGTTGTATTGATAACTTGTTTGAAAAAAAAAACTTGACCATAAACGAAGATTGGGCAAAATAACATTAACTACTTGACAAAATACCTCTTATTAGCTAACTGTTTATGAACATAGCTACAAGATGAGAACTGAAACTTGATGAAGATTTGCATTTGTATACTGGCTGAAGTCATGACTAGTTGGAATATATTAACTGTTTCATTATACTACGGGATAGACTGACTAGAGCAGTGAAGAGAACGTTTAATGCAGCCGACCTCTGTCTTTCGTACTCGACCCGATCTGTGGTGATTCCCCAACTAAAGGATAAGTTGCTTGGTTATGCCACTTCTATGTGTATTTATGAATTCAGCTGCTCCTGTGGGCGCACAACCAGACAACCGAACCAAAGAGTTAATGAATACCTCTCTTCGTGGTTAGGAAAAGGTATTGTCAAGTCGATACGGTGCTCGGTTCTTTCACACTTGATCGATAGCGGTCATAAAGTTGACAGAAATCAGTCATTTTATTGACGAACTGTTTCATAAGTCAACAGCTCACCATTTCTAATGATTGGTCATGATCCAGCAACATTTTTGATACTGTTTTACTTTCTTTCTCTCTCTCGAGTAGCTGGCGCACAATCGACTATTGGATACGTCGTTCTATTGTAAATCTAAGATTATTGAATACTTTAGATTTAATTGGTCGAACAAGTGAATTTGCTCGTATATTTGGCATTGAATTCTATCATGTTCTATCTCGTGGTTCTCAGGTTTGTTGAATAAATAATTATTAATTTGCTTATGATTTATGTAACTCAATGTGCTCGTTTATACACCGCCACAAAATGCCATAGTACGGCCGAGGGTGGGAAAAGTCTATCTATCTACACTAGACGGCCGTTTCGTCCTACTATGAGACTCCTCAGCAGTGCCCATCCACAACCCCACACGCGGGGCTCAGACCCAAGACCTTTGGTCTCACGCGCGAACACTTAACTTGTAGACCACTGATCTGGCATTAAACGGTGTTAATATCCAACGCAAACCAATCCACGATTTTGTGCGGCCATCTTCCATTGTCTTCGAAGCGTAACTATCTCACACCCGACACTGTGGTTATTCTCCATAACCTACAGCGTATGTAAACAATAAGTTGAAGTCTGTTACACAAATCAGTTATTGATAACTGGATTTTCATTAAATGAACGATAATTAGATGAGTAATATTTTTGTATTCTAGTGTAATTCAAAAGTGCTAAGCCGTAACATTTCTTTCGTATTGATTCTATCTTTCAGTATAGAGTTGAATCTCTTCTCTGTCGAATTGCAAGACAATCAAACTTTATTTTACCTAGTCCAAGTGTTACACAACGTGCTCATCAACTTGCTCCAGAAGGAATTCCATTAAATTTAGAACCAGAAAGTGTATTTTTCATTGATGGTCCTATAGCTGTTCTTGATTTTCAATCATTATATCCTTCTGTTATAATTGCTTATAATTATTGTTATTCCACACTGTTGGGACGTCTTTCATGCCTTCTTGAAGGGTGAGTGTTAGCAACAGTTAATCTTAATGGATTCACTCATTATATTTATCAATGAATGAGAATCATTTGAAAATTCCATATTATCCCTTATATTTAATGATACATTTAGTTTATTATTACCAACCTCGATAACCCTAGTTATTAGTAGGATTAAATCCCAGAGTTCAGAGTAAACATTTTCAACAGGATTTAAGTCACCCTGTGTGTTCTTTTGGTTACTATTAACTGATCTGAATTTATGTTTGCCATACGTAATGTTCAATAACATGGCTAATCAACTAATTAAAATCATTCAGTTGTTAAGTTTTCATGTGCTTCGTTTACTAAATGCTCTGGTACGGCTGAGGGTGGTGAGAATTAGCTCTCCCTCCCCAAATACTTTCACATGGACACATGCATACAGCCATTACCAGGAAAGTGCTATTCGCTGCCTTCTCGCCGCAAGGGTGTCCTTTACGAAATTTACAGGACGAGAAGTGAATTGTCTAAAGCTTCAACTGGATTGGTGGACACGGAGAGTCTACTTGAGGGAGTTGGGAAACCCCCATTTCAAACCTATGGTGCACATAGGCTTCAGGATATTGAAGGAACAATTGGCGTATGAACCTATTGTTAGTCACCGGCTTCCATGGAACTGCATCTCCTATCGTCGCCCAACTGCCTTATGGATTAGACCTCTAGGTCAATAGCTCAAGGATTGACCCTTTAAAGAAACCACCTACTTCCGTTCGGCCGTTCGAACAGTATTCCAGCCCTCACACAAATGGAATGATTAAATGTGGCGCAAACATATTTGGTGCGTCCTTGTACCATTATCTATGTGTTCAAATAAATAAATATTTTAACCAAACTTTAGATGTGAGGACGAGTGATCCTTTTCAGGTTTTCAGACCGAACTTAAGTGAATTCAGAATTGCCACTAATTTGTTAAAAGTCAAATACTTTAACCACTAAGCCAATATCTTGTATTTGGTGGTGTATTTTATCAACTCAGTAACCGTCATTTGACTTATGAGTGTTAGCGCATTCCCAATTTTTTATTTGTAACAAGTTATGAAATTTGCCGGGACGGTATTCGCAGAGCATGTCTGATCCCTCGAAGTTTTCAATTCAAGATGTTAACACCCCCAAACTGTCATTACTGTGCCCAAATACGTATTTCCTAACCTCCGTATTACTAAGATGTCGTTGCTATTGAGTGTCCATCTTTACTAAATCGTTGATGACACTCACTCTTTTCAACGTTATTCAGTGTTCGTCGATAACGGTACATGGAATAGTCTTTTTCTCTTGGAACGATAAACATTTTAAATCAGTCGTCTACAACATAGGATCAAACACTTATACATCGGACGATGTTACCATGCCTTATCAGCAAAACTAGATGAAAACCAAATTTATAAAAGCAGTTACTTCAGAGGGTAGTAATACATTAAAGAAAGATTGTATACAAGGATATGATACAGGGAAAAAGAATTAGTTTCTAGAAAGAAAGGTGTAAAGTAATTTTAATCTCACAGTTTGAGGGAACACAAAGAGTATATACATTTACGCCATAATGATCGGTTTTGAGTCATGTCACACAGTCTTCAACCTCTGGTCATGATAGTCAAGCGGACCTCAATCAATATTTCGAATAGCTTACAGGAAGCCATTTTAAAATCACATCAAAGATTTCCTTCAGATGATTATTTCTATATTGATTGTTTGCAAAATTAAACAGTCAGCTGATAGTTTGCTAGCTGTCCTGGAAGGATTTTTGTGTGCTTGTTTGTTCCTTTATTTTGACTATTCAGCTTTCATGAATTGTGCATTTCTAGTTTGACTTTCTTGATTACTTTTTTATGTGCTTAATGAAGTGAAGAGGTTTCATTCAATCTTGGTTGTTTATCACATTCCCTTCCATCTGGTCTAATCAAGGTAAGTTTTATCTATAAATTCATGTTAACAATTTATCAACAAAATTTTCTCGACTCTCTTCCTAATGAGTTTTATACTAAGGTGAATTTTAAGAAGAAGATACCTAACATGACCACCGACCCGGTTAAGGTGCTGGACATTCGCTTTTCGTCCTCTAAATTTCGTAAATGAAACCCTTGCAGTGAGAAGGCAGTGAGTAGAACTTTCCTGGTAATGGCTGTATACGTGCGTCCATGTGAGAGTATTTGGAGAGGGAGGGCCTGACTATCACCACCCTCAGCCGTACCAGGGCATTTGAAGGCTCAAAAGAACAATAAAAGTTTCAAAACAAAATCATCCTAGTCAGACTGCTATATCTACAACATCCTAAGCTACAAATATTTTCCATCTTTTTATCTGTAAGGATTTCTATTATTTCATTGCTGATATTCAGGAATGAAATTTCACATGAGAATACTTGTTACTCCTAATTCATGTAGTTGAAGTATGTATATCTCACAAATGGAGAGATCTTCAACTTCTTGATTTTGATCATCTCTATACAGTTGATATTATTTATTGATGAACATTGTCTTTTAACACTTATCTATTAGGTTTAAACTAATCAACTCTGTTATGTATTTGAGTCAGTCAGTCAGTCACAACGTAGAACTTCGTACGTGCATACATCAGTTCGAGTTGCCATACCACACTAGTCGAGAGATGCAGCTACCGATTCAAATCCCATAGTGGTAGAAGTAATAAGAATATAAGCAGTAATAAGAAAGATTAGGGTTTGAAGATGTTATTGAAGGAGTATAATCCAATGAAATAAATTTGGAAAGAGAAAAAAGATAGAGACATGAAGAATTCAGAAGATTATAATTTGGCAGAACACAAAGAGTGGATGCACCTGTGCCATTGCAAACGATTTTGAACAATGTGATTCAAGGTCTCTAACCATCGATTGCTATCATCTCACGAATCCCAACCAAGGTAGTCTATACCTACCAACATGATTCAGTTCACTTCTCAGTGACTTCATGGATTTGTGCCACGTTTTAGTCTGGCCGCCCCTAACTTTTTTCCAACCTACTCCTACACCATAAAACATTTCACGTCGGGGCAGTCGGTGGTTTGGCATACGTAACACGTGTCCCAGCCATCTCAACTAATGAAGTTTCACTACTTCATCAGTCAATTTGCCATCCTTACCTAGTACTCGTTTCCTAACAACTACGCTACTTACCCGGTGGTCCCAAGATATACGAGCAATGCTTCGAAGACACCTATGATCGAAAACTAGTAGCCTACCAATATCCTCTACTCTTACTGGCCATGTTTCACTGCCATATTTGAACTGAGCCAATTTTATTGACATAGTAGCATAAAGAAGTTTTTATAGATGGAAAACCAGTTGACCTCTCAAAATTATCGGAACAATTTCAAAGTGTAATTTTTTACTAATCATTGAATAAACTTTGTTATATTAATTGATTCTCTATTATCCTAATGAAGAGAATCGGTCGAGAAGTTAATATATCACCGAATGGAGTTGTATTTGTGAAAAAATCAATAAGGGAAGGAATTCTACCACGGTAAGTATATTCGATTTTCATTTGAATTATTGAATGAAGAATTATGTAATATAAATAAAGTTACAATAACAATTGAGGTAGAATAGTATGATTTCTTTATAGTGCGTGGTTTCACATCAACCGCTTACAATCATTGATATATATTGAAAGGTAACATTGAGGTATGATATAATGCGAAATAATTGACATTGATGACACAGAAATTTAGAATAACAAGGATTACCTATAATGGTTCTATATATGTCTATCTGTGTGAAAATAGGTTTGAGGTCTTCTGGAGATGGGATTCAAAAAGTTAGGATAGGGACGGGTGAGGCAGTAATTAAATGAAGTCCGGGAACAGATATGATAGATTGTGTAATAATTGATTTTGAAGGGTTTACATAAGATTACGGGAATTGAAAACATGTATACTTCGTTAATATCATCGTTTGAGTAGTATGGTACACCTTAGCTGCACATGTCCATAATTCCACCGGTAATCTTTGCCTCACAATGAGAGTTTAAGCTGTAGATTACTGGATTAGCATCCCATCGTGACAGGTGTGAGCCAATTTTTCATCAGTGATATTGAAATGGAATTAATCTATTGAAATTAAGCTTAATGACTGTCATCCGAAGCTTAGTCTTGACAATTTAAATTTCATTCATTATTAATAAAGTTTTGTTTAGCTATTGTGTCACTGCAAAATGTAAAACTTTATTTATAATTATGAAATGAATTTGTTATATCTGAAGCGTTTCGAATTCACTAGTTAGCGAACGGAACAAAGACTTGTGACCAAAGACCGATAAGCTAGCTATTCTGACATGTCCCAGACCCAGCTAACTAGAATGAGAAGTCCCAGTTGGAAGCGGGGGAAATATATTCCGTAGCAGCCGGAAGCACAGCAATCGTAAGGGGAAAAAAATCAAACGTATATATACAGCAATAAATTGTCCTTGGGCAGCATTACAAAATAGCACACTGAAAGATACAACTGACCAATAGCGTTTAAGATATTTTACAAGTGGGAAATTCGACTCGAAGATGAAAAGAGCGCTTTTGGCGCGAAAACAAAACAAAAAATTCAAATTTTCAAAATAAAATTACAAAATTAGGCCATTTATCAAGTAAGTTCTGGGGATTTGACATCCCCGTTAGTACATCGGATCAATGCCATGATCCAGGAGGCACGACGAGGACGTGTGAGTCGGTTTTTGCCTCCCAAGTATATTAATACTAGTAAAAACAGTTTGTATATTTAAATTCAACGAAGAATTTAAGATAAATTAACGCAAAACATTCTCTTTTTTTCAATGATCTAACTTCTTGGAGTTTATACAAATACCTTTCTAGTATATGTCTGTTAGAAAAGATAGAAAAAAAGGTATAGGGATTTTAATTATCACAAGAAGGCTACTTATTTTTAAACACTTTACGATTTAATCTCTTCCTACTTATCGACAGATTGATATATGTTTATTAAATAATTATAGTTACGACTGATAATAAAATAATAATAATAATAATAATATATATGTAATGTTTCAATGAGCAGAAGTCACACATTCTGATGTTTCGTAACTTTGTGTATACCATTTCTTTGGAACAACTAAATTTATAATCGAATTTACAAAGTAGTGATCGGAGGTAGTTGACAGAAACTTTGAAATTAGGTTTTGTTCTCTTTGCTATTCATCAAAAACGTGTGTCTGTAATCCTCTGTCATCCAGCTTAACAGCCAAAGATATGTTACTATTAAGCGCTAAGTATAACTCAACATACATGATATTGTAAGCAAAGATGGATAGTGGGTAGTAGTGGAATCCAGTTTGACGCGCTTTTCGTCCTATTTGGGACTCGTCAGCTGGGTGTACCTGCATCTCAGAGTTGATGTTCATTCTAGAACTCGAACCCAGTACCTTTCACTTCAAACGCCATCGCTTTATCCACTCAGTTACTGAGTCCTGATAGCCACTTGCTTGTGTTAATGAGGCATGGCAACTTGGACTAGTGCATACTTGTCCCTGGTTCTACGTTGTATCTGACTGATTGAATTATAAAAAAGAAAGTGTTGATGATTATTTTATTTAAGTCATTATGTAATTTTATTTATATTAAAACAATATTTCAATATTAATTTATAGCATGTTAAAACAGCTGATTACAACTCGTTTAATGGTGAAAGATTCAATTAAATTGTATAAAACAAATAAGGTAATAATTACTACTTAATTTTTTTCAATAATATATGCGTTTTTATTCGTTTCGTCCTATTGTGGGACTCCTCAGCAGTGCGCATCCACGACCCCGCCACGCTTAAATTCGAACCCAGAACCTATCAATCTCGCGCGCGAGCATTTAAACTCTAGATCACTGAGCCGGCATCCAACGGTGTTAATTTCTAACTTCAATCGATCTACGAAATTGAGCGACACATGCACATAAATGGAACCAAATTTATGGACTGTTTGCATGATCTCTTAATAAACTAAATGTCAGTAGTGCTGGTTAGTCGTGTCAAAGTCCCTATTGTAGTAACTGTTGGAGAGGTTCATAGCATTTCTTGAAAAATTCCAAAGGGGTTCTGAAAACTCTGGAAAACGTTTCATCCAATCAGCGTTGAATAGGAGTTACTCAGAAACGTCTAGGAAGTTGAAAGTCATGTGTCACATTTATGATTAGATGATTACCTATCATGCTACTATGTTTAGCATGATCCCAGGACCTTCTGGAAGTTCAAGGGCCTGATTCCAGGATCTTTTGGTTTATGAAATAACTGTTTATTCTTATTATACAAAATGAATTCTATTTAGAATTGTTCTTTATTAGTGCTTACTCTGTTTTTTTCTTTACCTATCAACATTTCTATAGTGTTTGAATAGATTATTAGATGCACGACAGCTTGGATTAAAATTAATGGCCAATGTGATATTTGGTTATACTGCAGCAAGTTTTTCTGGACGTATGCCATGTGTAGATGTAAGCTAATCTCGATAGTAATTTTTTTAAGAAAATAGTGTTGAATTGGATCTTTGATAACTTTACCGCCAATTCATTTAATCGGTTGTATAATTTGTCTTCGCTACCACATTGTATTGTTTCATGTGATATTGAATAGTCGTTGTCCAATCTTCACTGACAGTTAAATTCCATCAGTCAAGCTTAGATTATGCTTTCATTTTGATTTATGTTGGATAGTTGAAGAAGATCTATGAAATGTTATTTATTTATTTAAACACATAAACTTTGGTACAAGGAGACACCAAATTTATATACGCTACACAAATGATTCGATTTTTGTGAGGGCTGGAATAGTGCCAAGGCTCGTAAACCGAAGCAAGAGCCAATCCTCTAGCCTCTGACCTAAAGGTCTGATCCGCAAGACAGTGGAGAGCAACGTTAGAAAATGCAGTTCCATACTAGCCGATGAACATAGATTCATTCACCACTTTTTTCTTCAGCATCCTGGAGTCCATGTGCATCGTTGGTTTGGAATGAGGGATTTTCAACTCTCCTAAGTGAATTGTCTAAATCCGCCAACCCGGTTAAAGCGCCGAACATTCGTTTTTCATCCTCTTAATTTATTAAATACCACGCCTGCTGCAACAAGGCACTTCACACTATCGCCTGATCAAATAATACGAAAATCCATAGATCCAGTTAAATCCGTAGATGCATTTCGAAGAGGTAAACTCGAGTAACTTATCCTTTGTTCGAGTGGACATGACTGGAAAATACCGATGTGAGATTAGCTTTGTAAAATGTCCTTTTAATTAGTCTTACAAATATATCGTGCAGGATATCGCTAGCTATATCCCTATTAGTTGAGGATACAATGAACGTTGACCGTAATTCTTTAACAATATTCTCAGCCAAGCCAATGTTGATTTGAGTTTCCTATATCTTCTGACAGATAAACTCGATTGTCTCGATTAGAGCGATATATTGGTGAATAAAGATACGATATCTACAGGGATCATATGGTTTCTACTGACATTCACATCTACTTTAGAAAGAATTTCAAAAACGTTTTTGACGCTTCTCTTTATTTATGCAAAGAAAAAGACTTTGTTTTGGGCCGCTTATGAAGCTTGTTTTCCATACGCCACATTTAAACCGAAATGTAGCAAGCAATATCTTGAATGATTAACTCGTGAGGCTAATTAAAAGAACATTTTACACAGCTAATCTCACATCGATATTTTTCCAGTCATGTCTATTCGAAAACAGGATAAGTTACCCGAGTTTCTCCTGTGAAGATAGCTATTATAGGCATACTACTATTCAACCAGCGAATGAGGGATTATTTCCTCGAGTGGTGTGAAAACTGTTAGATGGAATCACAATATTGTTTTATCTTAGAATAACCATTAGCAAGTGGTTATTTAGTATATAGTACCAGGCAGTTTCGCGAGATCTATTGTATGCCTTTATCGTTTCTCGTCCGGTTTCAATTCTATCTTCTACGTATATTAACATGTGTTTCTTTGTAATTTATCTTATCGAAAGTAAGCTGTTCAACACAGACTTTTTCTTTGTACTTTTAAAAGTTAGTTTTATAGAGTTTTTACCCAATATTCACTTCATCAATTAAGAATTAGTGATATGTAACTGTGTTTTTAGATGCCAGGACCCCAAATACCCTGGTACGGCCGAGAGTGCGGAGAGTCCGCTCTCCCTCTACAAATGCTCTCACATGGACACGCGTATATAGCCTCTGTCAAAAAGTCCTACTCAGTGCCTTCTTGTGGCATTACTGTTGTTTACAAAATTGAGAGGACGAAAAGCGAATGTCCGGCGCTTTAACCGGGTTGGTAGATGTGGAGTGTCCACCTAGGGTAGTTAAAAACCCTCATTCCAAACCAATGGTGAACATGTGCTTCAGTATCCTGAGGGAATAAATGGCGTATGAATCAATCGTTGGTCACCGACTACCATGAGACTGCATCTCCTCATGATGCTCTACTGCCTTGTGGATCAGACATTAAGGTCAAAGGCTCCGGGTGTGGGCCCCTAAGAAAACCACCTGCTTGCGTTTAGGCACCTTGACAGTATCACTGCCTTCACACAAATCGAATGAGATTTGTGCGGCGCATATATATCTGGTGCCTCCTAGTACTAATATTTATGTGTTTAAATAATAATAATAATAATTTAAATGCCATAATTTGTGTAATCAACATCTCTTGTTGTTATTATTATCGTCCATTTACTGTTCGTCGATTTGAATAATCTAATGAAAAAATGAAGATCATCAGGACCTTTCAGAATTCGATTATTATTATTATTTTACTTGATTAATTTTCAGCTTGGTGATAGTATCGTGCATAAAGCTAGAGAAATTTTAGAAAATGCTATTGAACTGGTTAACAGTGGCAAGATTGTATTACCAGATACTTGTAACGGTCTTCCAACACCACGAGTAGTCTACGGTGATACAGATAGTTTATTTGTACACCTTAAAGGTTATGGTAAATCAGAAGCATTCGATGCTGCATATCAAATTGCCAAAGAAGTAACATCAATGAATCCTGTACCGATTAAATTAAAACTTGAAAAGGTTTGTTTCTTTATACCGATATTTTTAAGATTAGATGCTTAACTACTGGCAAAATATTAGTAGTTTGATATTTCCCACAAAAATACCGGTTTATCATCGATTGATAGTAATAGCTTTTCGGTAGTGTATCTCTTTTTTTGCATCTTTTGAACATGTTACTGTTATGCTTTAAGAGGCGGTGTTTAAGAATACCTGGAAGATTATTTTCATGATGATATATCAACTTTTTAGCTGATATTACCATACTTCACAACCCAGTGGAAAGCGTAAATCATAAATACATGCTAAGGTATTTATATAAACAGAATGAGTATATGTGAATAAGAAGAAAGTGACTGTCACAAGTCATACTCACCAATAATTAGATGAAAGATAATTTACCCAGGGTGTATAGAGAATTCACCATGCTACTTGATCTCGTCGAAACCGTTTACCTAGTATTCCAATTCACTGCTGAAAATCCACTTATGATCAATATCTATGATGGACACTTGTCTATTCCTTAGTCTTGCCTTATGATCATTATAATCATTGTTTAATAGGTAGTCTAATATCTTACTGTTACAGTACGTGATGTAAATGAGCCAAATAGACTAACGTCTTGTATATCTCAATTTCCTCAACAAAATATCAAGTAGGATTCAATCCCTGAATAATCAAATAACCCAACATGATCATCAACATCATTCTTCATACTTCAATTAGTTATCGGTACATTAGTCAGTCAATCAGCTTTAACATGATTTGTGAATTAACGCGTATAGCACCCGAATGCCATCATTTTCGTTCAGTCTGTTCATAAATCCCTATGATCATTGTCCAACGTACGGTCACTTAATTATATAATTGGTAATATTCTTTCAATACATCATTAAACCTTATATCAATAGAATACTCTTCTTGATTGAATTATTCATGGGGAAAGTTAATTGATTTCTATAAAGAATCTGTCATTGAATCTTTTTCCTGGAATTGTCATTGAATTATGAGTTGTTTTAATTTTTGTTTGTTACTTGGATTCATTCTATAAACAACTTCACTTTCAGATTTATTATCCATGTCTATTAGAAGCAAAAAAACGATATGTTGGTTATGCTTATGAAACTGTTGAACAAATTGAACCTATATTTGATGCAAAAGGTATTGAAACTGTAAGACGTGATAGTTGTCCATTTGTAGGACATGTAAGTTGATACTTGACTTGTTTATTTCCATAGGTTTTCATCAATTTGATTATAATTAGTATTGTTTGATTTATTGTATGGTGAGATCTATGTGTAGTTCAATTCAATCAAATAAACTGATATCGACTGATAAGTCTCGTTGATTGAACGCTATATTCGAATCCTAAGCTAGTCTGGTACCCCTAAGCTAGAACTACACAGTGACTTGAACACGAGAGAAAAGGCGTAATGTGTGCCAGAAGCACTTTACTTCAAAGGTTCATTTATATACACAAAATATAGGGTTCTTATAGTATTTTAGAAGTCCTTGGGTTTTCCCAAAAATTCTGGAATGCTACTAAACTTAGTAGCAGTGTAGTATTCAACCAATCAGTACCTCTACATGTGACTTCATTTTTGCGATATTTCTAGTAAAACTTCTAATCAAACGCTGATTGGATAAAAATGCTTCTTAATGTTTCCTGAGCTTGTCATATCTATTGCGAGAAATTTTCAGGATCGCCCCAACATCGTGAAAATATAGTTGAATTAAATTGTTTAACATAAATGTTACCTATGCTTGACTACCTACCATCTACTTCAACAGACTATGTTAGTTGTTGTAGAAGAATGTTGAATGAAAGCTCTATAGGCGCGATCAAATTAGGACATAAGATCAATCTATAAAATCATTCATTGTTGATCTGAGCCATGTTATTTGATTCAGATTATCTGATTGTAGTCCTCATTGTAACCATAATCAGTGATTGTAGATGTTGCATAGTATGCTTCAATTATATTCTCTCTTTATCTTCCAATATTCTTTCATACATATGTTTAGAATAGTTATGAGTGTAATCTAACCCCTTTACTAAAATATGAGATCTGAGACGACAACTGTTATACAATAGTCAATGATACTTATTATCTAGAATTTAGATCTATCCCGCCTGTAATTCATTAAATGAAAGTTATGAGTTCAAACTAAATCAATCCACTGCTAGCCACTATCCATCTTTGCTTATAAAGTTTGTGACTTCAGGCAATATCGAGACAGTCCTCACAGGATGTCTGGCTTTTTATCACGTGAATTATCTACCAATCGGAATACGACTTGTCTAATCTTAACACTGTGCTAAATCAATGACGTTCAACTGGTATGAGCAGTCTAGCGTCCTTATTGGTCCTTTGACCGCCTAGTCATTTCAATTGAGTCCAGAACACCAATAACAGCTTCTGTTATGTGATTTATTTATTTCAAGCATACTTGGTTTATATACCGGACAGACAGACCACATCAAACCATAAAATAGAAAATAACATTTATACAAGATAAAGTCAGTATGTGGCCGCGAACGTGGAAGACGGTAATTAATAATCTGAATATAATTTAGGGAAAGTAATTCGTATAATAGTAATTCATAAGTCAAAATGAAGCTTATGATAAGATGAATATAGATATATACAATGTAATTACTCAAAAATTCACTTTGTATTACTTGTTTGAATCTTCCCATTGATGTTTAGGACTGCAACTGGTTATACTAAGTAATACTAAGTAAATTCAAACTTCACCCCATTGCACAAGCAAGTGGCTATCAGGACTCAGTGGCCGAGTGGATAACATGATAGCGTTTGAAGCGAAAGGTACTGGGTTGGAGTCCCAGAGTAAACATCAACTCTGAGATACAGGTACATCCAGCTTGACGAGTCCCAAATAGGACGAAACGCGCCTCATGGATTCCATTGCTAGCCACTATCCATCTTTGCTTATAATTACTGAATAGTTATACAATAAGAATATATGTAGAATAATAGTCCATTAATAGGTCCCGGAAGTTGCATGTACTTACGTCTTCACTAGGAGATGACATCTTTTAAATATATTTCCTTTTCATTATGAAATTTAATTACATTGAATAATTTTATTTTCTATTGAATTGTAGGTTCTTGAAGAATATTTCAAATTTTTATTCAATCATTTCACTATTCCAAAATGTTTGAATAATGTAGAAAGGGATTTATACAAAGATAATGGTATGTTTATATATCTTATAACTCCTCCTGTAGCCCCTCGGGAGGCTACTGCCGGTACTGATGTAATTCATATCAGTTAATCAGGTAAAAGTGTAATCTACTGACAACCTTGACTGACTTATCAACCAATCAGGAATCTGTTATATCTTGTACCACCTGGATGCCCTGTTAATGTATAACGTGATAATACCACCAATTAGAGAGCAACGATTTATTGATCGGACCAATGACACACACAAAACCCGTACGATCAGTCGATCCTGCCTAGACCAGCCAGTTAAGTCCAGAACATCAATCTCAGCCTATGGGTTACGAATTATGTATTTCAACCATACTGGGTTTATATACCAAACAGATAGACCACATCGTACTATAAAGTAGGAAAACAACATTTGTACAAAATTTAGCCAAATGAGGTTGTGAACAAGGGAGATAGTAATTGATAGACAGAGCATACTTCAAAAATGGTAAATCGTATGACAATAGTTCACAATTCAAAATAAAGCTCATGATAAGGGGGAAATGAATACGAATAGTTAAGTTACTTAACGATTATACGAAAAAAGATATATGCATTGAATTGGCCCATAAATGGACCCCACAGTTACCATTCATCATCCTTATTGGGACACAACAGAAACACTGCATAGTTATTAATAAAAAATTAACACTAAAGAGCAATATTATTATATGAGAATAATAGCTTAATCTTAAATAATCAACCTTCACATGTCGAATTATTCTTTGATGTAATATAAAGTAGTTCATTATTGTTTACTAAGAGTCGGACAAGTGTTGTCAATTAAGCTTATCATCTCATATAGTTTTTATTACTGATTGACATCAACTATAATGCAAAATGGTTAGGGTTAGTGACCAAATGCCCTGGTACGGCCGAGAGTTGGGAGAGTCCGCTCTTCCTCTCGAAATGTTCTCATATGGCCACGCGTATATAGCCTCTGCCAACGGAAGTCCTACTCACTGCCTTCTCGTGACATTACTGTTGTTTACAAAATTGAGAGGATGAAAAGCAAATGTCTATCGCTTTAACCGGCTCAGTGGACACGGAGAGTCCACCTAGGGAAGTTGGAAAACCCTCATTCCAAACCAATGATGCACATGTGCTTCAGTATCCTGAAGGAACAAATGACGTATGAATCAATTGTTGGCTACCGGCTACCATGGGACTGCATGTCCTCACGATACTCTAATGCCTTGTGAATCAGACCTTTAGGTCGAAGGCTCGGGGTGTGGTCCCCTAAGAAAACCACCTGCTTCGGTTTGGGCACCCTGGCAGTATCACAGCCCTCATACAAATCTCATTTGATTTGTGTGGCGGATATATATCTGGTGCTTCCTTGTACCAATATTTATGTGTTTAAATCAAAACAAAGCATCCAGCTGATGACGTGTCCAATATTAAGACGAAACACACATATAGTCATTCATATCAAGTTGTATCCATTGTGTAAAATTATAGTGATCTATTCAATTAATCCCTTTCTTTTTTTTGTTTAACTTAATTGGTTTATGTGTATGATTCAATTCAGTGAATCAACCATATGAACATTTGGATAAAACATTAAAACTTGCAGAATATAATATGAGAAATAAAATTCAATATTTTGCCTATCAACTTATACATGGAAGAATACCATTTCATAAATGTATTATTAGTAGACCATATTGGGGATTATCCTCTTATAAACCGGGAACATTTGCACCAGCATTACAAGTTGCCAAGTAAGACTTGATATGCTTTTGTTATAGATTGTTGGTAATGTAATTCATTCATTTTGTTCAAATGCTTACTGATAATGACGATGATGGTGACTATGGGGGGATGGGTGTTGGTTGGAGATGCTGGAAAGAAGATTCTAGAATGTCAAAAGATCGTGAACCTAAGACTAAGTGATTGGATTATTAAATGACTATTCACAATTTAGTGTTAATAAAGAAAAACACCATTTGAACTTAGTCAAAAACTGGTGATTATTGAATTATAAAGTCTCCCGTCTACATTTTCATTATGGATATGTCTGAATAAGCAAATTTATAGACTGTTGATATTACCGCAAACATTTGTTGAGTACATCAATGGGAGGATTTAAACAAACAATACTAAGTAAATTTAAACTTCACCCTATTGCACAAACAAGTGGCTATCAGGACTTAGTGGCGGAGTGGATATCGCGATGGCGTTTGAAGCGAAAGGTACTGAGTTCAAGTCTCAGAGTGAACATCAACTCCGAGAAGCAGGTACATGCAGCTGAATAGAACGAAATGCGCCTCCTGGATTCCACTGCTAGTCACTATCCATCTTTACTTACCATGCTTGTGAATTTAGGCTATATCGAGGCAATACGCACAGTATACACATATGTCAATAAGAGACTGATCAATTACAGTCCTAAACATCAATGGGAAGATTCAATCAAAACAATACTAAGTGAATTTGTTGAGTACTATTTGGTATTATAATACCAACAGACGAACTACCTGTCTGTTCATTTTTCTTGCTTATTTTCTATACTACTTTATGTTACCGTTTATATATATATATATATATATATATATATATCTTTGTTTTCCGATTGTTTTGTCTAGGCGTCTTCTTTCTATGGATCCACGAGGTGAACCGTTGCGTGGTGAACGTGTTGTTTATTATGTAGCAGCTGGAAGATCTGGTCAAACTTTATTATCATGTGTTCGAAGCATACATGAAATTTATCCTTCTTTATGGATTACAGGAAAATCTACTTTATCACGTCGTGTTCTGGGACCACGTTTAAATTATGCATATTATTTGGATAAACAGTTTATACCTCCAATTGAAAGAATGACACAAGTTATTGGTTGGCGTGTTCGAACTTGGTTAGTTCGTGTTTATAAGGAATTTGCAAATATCTTCAAGATCTTGTATTCTCTAATTTATTTATTTATACAAAGGGGCACAAGACACGTATGCGCCACACAAATTTCACTTGATTTGTGTGAGGTCTGTGATACTGCCCAGGTGAACAGACTGATGCAGGTGGTCTTCTTAGGGACCCACACCTGGAATCTTCGACCTAAAAGTCTGATCCACAAGGCCATGAAGCAACAGTAGGAGATGCATTCTCATGATAGTCTGTAACTAACAATAGGTTCGTACACCGTTTATCCGCTCAAGATCCTGGAGCCTATGTGCACCATCGGTTTGGAATCAGGGTTTTTTAACTACCCTAGGTGGACTCATCGTGTCCACCGACCCGGTTAAAGCACCGGACATTCGCTTTTTGTTCTCTCGATTTCGTAAACAACAGTAATGCCACTAGAGGGCAATGAATAGGACTTCCCTGGCATAGGCTGTATACGTGTGGCCATATGAGAGCATTTGTAGAGGGAGAGCGGACTCTCCGCATACTCGACCGTACCAGCACATTTAGAGGCATGTGTATTTGGTGCACTTTTGTGTTAATATTTATATGTTCAGATGAAGAAAAAGCCAATAACAATGGTATAAGTAATTAGAGATCCTCATAAGATGACAAGAACTTATGATCTTTGACTGATTAGTGATTGTTTTTGCCTCACTAACCCTTTTTTTCTATTTCTGTTCATGTTATAGGTTATCAGAACTTCCTCGTTACTTAACTTCCAGACACCATCGATATATTTTGACTTCAGAACCATCTCACATTTATCCTTCAAGACCTCAGCATCAATTCACAAATCTAGGTTCTCCATCTTCATCGTTTATTTTATCTCCTAATTCATCCCAACTTAATTTAATTTCACAAAATCAACGTAAACCTCCCTATCGTCCTTCATCATTTATGCGTGCTTTTGTTGGTCAACCACCACAAATTTGTCCTAGTTGTGAATCATTAATACCAAATACTAGTTTTACTGATCAATTAGGTCATTGTAGAACTTGTACTGATGGTAATTCACGATTAATGAATATTGGAACTATCAAATTTGGTTGTAATGTATGTATTTCTCCATTATTGTTGTTACATTTATAAATCAACTTGTTACTTCACTTGATGTTGTTTACTTGTATCTTCCCATTGTTATTTAGGACTGCAATTGATCAGTCTCTTGTTGGCATATGTGCATCCTGTGCTTATTGCCTCCATATAGCCTTAATTCACAAGAATTATAAGCAAGGATGGATAGTGGCTAGCAGTGGAGTCCAGGACTCGCGTTTCGTCCTATTTGGGACTCGTCAACCGGGTGTACCTGCATCTCAGAGTTGATTGTTACTTGTTCATTACTGATATATAACGTATTGTAACATTGTAGATTAGATTACGTAACAGTAATAGATTTAACCTTGATTACTTTAGTGAATATTTCTTAATGTTATACAATATGATTCTAGAAATTCATTAAATTATAAAATATTTCGTGACAATATTCAAAATGATTGTAGACTAAGTGAATTTTGTCCCCATTGTTCC
Source organism: Schistosoma mansoni (assembly GCF_000237925.1). Classification (NCBI taxonomy): domain Eukaryota; kingdom Metazoa; phylum Platyhelminthes; class Trematoda; order Strigeidida; family Schistosomatidae; genus Schistosoma; species Schistosoma mansoni. The sequence continues at coordinate 210,309 of NW_017386107.1, read as the reverse complement.
TTTTATTAAATTGAATAGAAAGTAAAACACCCTTCTGATAATGATCATATGCTCACTAGTGACCGGCTCCATGAGGTATTTCCTGGAGTTCTAGTGACAAGCAGTAACCAGTGGAGTTCAACTAGGTCTGTTGGGAGATATCAACTCACTGAAGACATTAGTGAATGGTTGCTCAATTTCGTGGATTGGTTAAAGTTAGACATTAACACCGTTGGATGCCGGCTCAGTGATCTGTCAGTTAAGTGCTCGCGCGCGAGACCGATAGGTCTAGGGTTCGAATCTCGCGAGATGAGATCGTGGATGAGCATTGTTGAGGAGTCCCACAATAGGACGATCCACATGGGTTCCAGTACCCTGAGGGAACAAATTGCGTATGAATCAATTATTGGTCACCGGCTACCATGGGAATGCATCTCCTCACGATGCTCCACTTCCTTGTGGATCAGACCTTTAGGTCGAAGGCTTGGGGTGTGGCCCCTTAATTAAACCACATACTTCGGTTTGGGCACCTGAGCAGTATCACACAATTAAAATGAATCGGCAATTATTCGTGTGGCGCATATATATTTGGTGTCCCCTTTTACCAATATTTATGCGTTCAAGTAAATTAATTTGGCTACACTATGCTGATGTATGTTTACCTTTAACGAAATTCTTTTACGCACAAATTCTCAATCCACATTGTACTTTCCATTTTGAACAAATGCAAGTTGTATACAACAATTGACAGGAACCGAACGTAAATTATTCTGTTTAAATCTTTGTTCATGTTTTCTTCAGAAACATGATTAAAATTTAGAAATACTCGTTATTCACTTTCGATCTAATGACTTGATGGTAATGTTAACATTAGAACTTACTTGCTTACGTACTCCTGTTACTCCTCGTGGAGGAGCATTGGCCACTGTTATAATGCGAAATATAGCGTGGGTATTGCGATAGGACTACACGCAATTCTACCGATTGACCAAATTCAGATATCCTAGTTCGACCCCAATACTGTTCCCCAACTCCAATAAATCAGAACACAGCCGTTAAATAAGAATTGTTTATGGGGTCAGCAGCAGAACAAAAATGGTTTACAGACAAGGCATATTTATACAGTTACGATGACTATTAACAGTAACCAATGGAAAGGAAGGACACGTGAAGGTTATAATTAGGACGACTCAAAATTGACCAATAGGGAAACGACACATGAAAGTCATAGTTAGGACACTGTAAATAATGGCCAATAGGAAACAACATGCGAATTATGTGAAGAGTCTGAAAACATACCATTTTACATTCGAGATAATTTTTGGGATATTCTTGTGAATATCCTAACACCTCCCCTTGGAAAAAATTAATAGCGACGCAATCGTGGGTTTACCTGACAGTTCTTTGGTTTTCTTCGTTTGCGCTTTGACCTCCTTCGAGGTAACGACGAAGAACCTGAAGAATGTTCTGCTTGGTTAGATGACTGAGTTGCCTCCGTTGTAGGTATCGGCGGAAGTTGAAAAGTATCTAGCAGTAAGTCGAGGGGAACTCGGTTAATAATTCCAACTTTTTCTTTGGCATCTCTTGGCCGTAGTTGATTATGATGCCTGGTCCAGATTTCTTGGTTTACTCTGACCTCATACATGACCTTCCCCTGTCTCTTTGCGACTTCACCCTCTATCCATCTATCATACCCATGTCTATAGTCCCGAACATACACTTTCGCACCAACTTTGTAGGGAATTCTAGTGTTCTGCATTCGAGGATTCTGCCGGGTTACTCGCCTGGGTGCCATCGCACTATGGATTGTTCGTAGCTTCCAACCAGGCTGGAGGAGTTCGATGAATCGATTTTGGAGGTCTGCAGCATGCTGTTGTGTAGTAGCAAGAGTTTTTACTTGATTACAGATAGTGCTGATAGGTAGATTGGCAAGACCAAGTTCTTCGAACCAATCTAAACCCAGAAGATTGAGAGGGGATTTGGTGATGTAGCACGTACCATTGAAGGTTGTACCTCTGAACGAAATACAGCAGTTAAGTTCACCATGAAGGCGGAGATGACCACCACATGCACTAACGGCTGTCTGCGAAGATGGTTTGATGGGAGGTTGACCCAAGGTTCGCCAAGTTTCTTTCGACAGAATAGTGATATCTGATGCAGTGTCCAACTGCAATCGAACTGGCTGACCATTGATTGAGAGGGTTAGAAATTTGCGTCGCGTGGCGGCATGGGTGTGGAAGACTGCTGCTAAACTTCCTGATGAGGGAAGCTGCTTTTTAGTATGACGACGTTGCGTCTGTGCATTTCGACGACTATTGGGTCGATGAGATTGACAAAAACCGCTTTTGTGACCAACTTTATGACAGCGATCGCACAGCTGCTGTTTGAATGGACAAAATTTCACATAATGCCAGGCTCCACAGTGCCAACATGGAGAGGGGGGCTTCTTGTGAACCGGTCTGGAGTGATTAGAAAAAGAAGGAGCACTGGCTTCCGTAGGAGCACAGGTCTTCGATCTCGGAGATTTGTTCTGACGTTGAACAGCGTGAACTTCGGAACCACCCTGGCCCCCAGATTGGACCAAAGTGGTGTCACGCTGCAGGTTGACAATGCGTTGATACTCGTCGGTGATTGCATTAAGTGTCAGCGTTGGATCTTGTTCAAGGCGGTTCAGCAATCGAGTTCTGATGTCGGAGAATTTGGGTGATTGAAGACTACATATGAATACGAGGGATTTGAATTGGTCGTCGGTAAGGGATTTGAGCTTGAACCGTTCGCACTCACGGTTGACAATGCCAACATGGGTTAAGAAGTCATCGGACTCGTTCATGACCAGTTTTAAACAGCGATAACGCGTATTGAAGAGTGAATGATGGTCACCAAAAAGTTGACTGAGAGTTTGAACAGTGGCATCGAAGGAACGGTCTCGTGGGTTCTGCGGTAGAATGTAGTTGCAATACTTATCAAGCTCTGATGGACCAAGTTTTCGAAGGAGAAGACGCACCTTCCACGAATCATCTCTGTCAGCAAGGTCGACTTTAAAAAGATCTTCATAACGTCTGAACCAGGTATCAAATGTAATATTGGCATCAGGATCATAAAGAAACTCTGAAATACCACTAGTAATACCGTCGACTGATTGAGGGATTGTTGGTGTACATGAAACTCGAGAAGAGATCTGCGTCTGAGTAAGCATCTCCATCAGCTTCAGCTGTTGCTTGAACAATTCTTCTAAATTAACTGGATCCATAGCTAGTCAGCAACTTGTTTGCAAAATCTCCGTCGCCAAATTGTTATAATGCGAATATATATAGGGTGGGTATTGCGATAGGACTACACGCAATTCTACCGATTGACCAAATTCAGATATCCTAGTTCGACCCCAATACTGTTCCCCAACTCCAATAAATCAGAACACAGCCGTTAAATAAGAATTGTTTATGGGGTCAGCAGCAGAACAAAAATGGTTTACAGACAAGGCATATTTATACAGTTACGATGACTATTAACAGTAACCAATGGAAAGGAAGGACACGTGAAGGTTATAATTAGGACGACTCAAAATTGACCAATAGGGAAACGACACATGAAAGTCATAGTTAGGACACTGTAAATAATGGCCAATAGGAAATAACATGCGAATTATGTGAAGAGTCTGAAAACATACCATTTTACATTCGAGATAATTTTTGGGATATTCTTGTGAATATCCTAACAGCCACCCACCGGGATTGTCCATGCAAGTCTATCCTGGATAATGCTTTCCAGTGGTTATTGATTCTTTCGATGTCTGTTTCCCATTCCCGACTTAGTGTGTACTTTGGCCTTTTTCTTTACTGTTTCCCTCCAGGATTCCAAGTTAGGGCTTACCTTGTGATTCAGTGTATTGATTTTAAACATTAGAAAACAGAATATATTTATTCAATTCCATTGTGTTTAAACCGAAACGACAGATTTATAGCTTTTAAGATTTTTAACGTAAAAAGTTCCTGGATTCGAATCTCGCGAGTGCGGGATTGTGGATGCGCACTGCCACTGAGGAGTCCCACAGGAGGACGAAACGGCTGTCCAGTGCTTCCAGGTTTTCCATGGTGGTCTATATTTAATTAACTCATGATCTCAACTATATAAAAAGTAACAGTTGTATTCTAACTCTTCATTCTCTTGTCTTTCCTTTCTATCTTATTGTAGATTAATCATGTACAGTCCTCATTGAATCGTTTAGAAACAATCTGTTCATATTGTATCATACATCGTGGTATGTCCTGTGATCCTGTATGGTTATGTAATAATTTTTTCTGTCCAATCAATAGTCAACGTTTAATTGCTTCAGCTGATTTAGCTCTATTCTGGACACATTATAATAGATGCTTAAAACAAATGGATACTGTTCATTCCTGGTAAATTCAATATTGAATATGAAATGAACAATGAAATGGTGGAATGTGCTATCCTCTTTCTCTCTCTCTCTTTGTGTGTGTGTGTATGTGCTAATGTTTACTTTATAACTTCAAAAATGTATTTGCCTCTTTTCTTTTTACTGTTCAATGTGTCTTTGATTGATATGTATATTATGATTTCTGTAATCTTCTTTTTTTGCCAAGATAAGTGTATATTTATTTCAGAAGAGGTTTTGTGTTGAGATTTCAGTATTTTTGATAGTTGAAATCATGAGTGAATTGAAGCTAGATCGCCATGAAAAACTTGGAAGCACTGGACGACCGTTTCGACTTATTGTGGGGCTCCTCAGTGGCAGTGGGCATCCACGATCCCGCCTTGCGAGATTCGAATCCAGGACCTATCAGTATATTTATTTATTTTCAGTTAGTCAGTCAGTCAGATACAACGTAGGGCCACGCACATATATGCATCAGTTCAAGTTGCCACCTCTCATTAGCCCAACAAGATGAACAACAAATTCATAGAAGTAGTAACTTCAATAGTAGTGATATATAAAAGAAATATTGTGTTTAAGGATCTAGTACAGGAAAAAAAAGAATTGGTTGGTGAAAAGAAAGACAAAAAGTAATTTTAGTCTCACGGTTTAAGGGAAGACAGAGAGTGTATACACTTACGCCATTGTGATAGATTCTGAGCCCTGTCACCCAGAGTCTCCACCCATTGGTTACGATAGTCACGTGGACCCCAACCAAGTAGTCTACATCTGTCAACATAGCTCAGATTAGAAGTTAGTGACTTCAAGGACTGATGCCAATATTAAATGATGTATGTGTTTGTATACCAATTTGTTTTAAAAGTAATCGTCAAGTTTAATGAGAAGATTTAATGATTAACATGCAAACTGATCATGTAGTATCCTCTAATATGTTAAGAATTCCAATGTATCTGTTTCTTTGACATGGTGACTGAACTTCTCTGTCAGGAGCAGTTGATCGTATTATTTTTATTTGATCACTTTTACGTTGAAATCTTATAATAGATAAGTTAACTTAAAGGCAATCAGATTGAAACCAGCTTGATTTCAGGTTTAAGGATGAAGGCCTACTGTTGAATATTCTGTACAGTACTTCATACATATAAACAACCTTAGATATACTACACATAATTACTTTGCGAATTTCTTATTCCGATGGTACGGTTTGAAAAGTCTACATCCAACACTTAGAACTGAGCATAGTTATTAAAAAAACGCTATGATCTATCATTTTTAGCCAGTAGTTCTCTAGGTTCTATAGTGATGATACCTTTAAAACAACCAAATGATTGACAAAAATTCAGGTTTCTACTTTGTGAAGAGCTAGGAATTGTCAATCACCTCAATATCAATCAGGTTATTTCGTTGAAACCACCATTGATCTCCTTCTGTGTCTCCTAGATTTTCGTCGATTTTCCAGCTTTTATTTATCTGCTGCCAATATCTATTAAATTTTAACTAGTCTTCAGAGGTATTCTTTTAATCAATCAGGAGATTTGAACGCCTGAATTGTTTGTTATATCTATTATCAAACCTGTTTAACAGAAACTTCGAATTATGTCACATCTTCCCTAATAGATCAGGCTGGTAATCATATGATGCCTATTTCATTTATCTTTAGTAATTATTTAGATAACTCGAATACTTGTGATAATTTTAGTGTAGATACTCAACTAGGTTCTAAAACAGAACCAACACTTCTGGATTACGTCTTACCTAATAAACGCTTTTAGACTTAAGTTTTTGTTAGTTCATTTCACTGCTTTCCATATGACTGTTAACTAGCTTTATGATTTTAAGCGAGGAGGCCTGCTGTATATTTATTCGGTCCAATATCCATAGAAATAATCTCTAATGACTACATCATTTAAAGAAGGTTCACGAACTTCCAACCTGAAAACTGTAAGGTAAATCTTTTTAATTAACAAACTTCTGTTTGTCTATTGAAGTTTCTAGTGTACATTAAACTTGTGAGACATCCGATTGTAACTTCTATCATTTAATTTGAAATTGGTTATAATATATTATTCTAACATCTTTATGCATAATTTATACACGATACAATAGGTGACGAGCGTTCGAATAAACTTCTATAATTACCCTATATATTGTAACCGAACCATGTGTCATCATATCAATGAAGTTTATGTAGTCTGTTGAATTCTTGAAGAATGTTTGAAATTATGCTATTGATGCTGGAATCCAGCATGCGCGTTTCGTCCTCTTTGGGACTTGACAATTGGATGTACCTACGACCTAGAGTTAATGTTCACTCCTGATCTCGGACCTGGTATCGTTCGCTTCAAACGCCACCGCGTTATCCACTTAGCTGTTGAGCTCAAATAGATACACACAAGTACTACGGCTATGATCGCTCTTGAAATTAACTCTAAACTTATACTAACAAGATTGATAATATTTTCGAGATTAATGATCTTACTAGATGACATGAAAGGTTTGCATAGATGAAAATTATGATAAGCTACTCGTCAATGGTAAAGTTATTGTTTGTGTAGGATATGAATAACAATGAAATTAATCAAATCATCCTAATGGTTTGTTTACTTTTAAAATAGTGGAGGTAATATTCAGAAAGGGTTTTTGTGGAGATTTCAGTATTTTAATAGTTGAAAGCATGAGTCAAATGAAGCTAGACCACCAAGGAAAACCTGGAAGTACTGGAGGTAATATTTCCCAAGTGTCAGTAGTCACGTTCCTTTATACCAAACAATAAGTTTAAATGCGTTGCCTTTGTTTTAATCAAGTATTTATAAACCTGTAAGAAAAAACCTCTATTATAAATGTGAAAAGTTAAATCCATCCTTATATGATTAACAGGCTTTCAAGGTGGGATGACCTTTCAGCGATGCCAGACTGACATTGAAAGTGCCCACCTAATAACCAGGACTAAATGAGGATTATAAACCAGTGTGTGGATTTAGAATTATGATTTATAGTTGATGGTTAAGATTAGAAATTAGATTTATGGTTTTCATCACAAATCCGAGACCTGTTATCCTATATATGATTGGTTCGTCCATAAATTATCATCTCGTCGACCTTCAATAAAAACACAACATGGCTCACTTTCGGACTCCTTCACAATGTAATCCAAGTTATATATTTATTGAAATTAAATGATGTATAATGGTGAACTGATAAAAAGCATATTACAATCCAAATTGATTGATTTCTCTGTCACATGTATTCCTGTTTTAATGGACTGATTTAGCTAATGGCACTCGGTCATTCATCCGCACTAGATCACGTTTTAGAACGGTGTGCGCAACATAGCTTGCGATCATTAGCCAGATTAGATCAGTCACTTCTCGATATATTAATAACCCATCAAATATATCTTCCAACCTCCTTACTTCTGGCTACTATTCTCTATTGAATTAAATGACTAATCTTGAAAAAACATGTTTCATTTGGTAACATAATTAATTTAAGTGTAACCGGTGGATACTATAATTAGTTAAGTTAGATTATAGATATGTTCTCACTAAACAATTTATCATTGAGATAACTATGTGGTCACACGTACATAGAGAGGAGTAATCGTAATCTCAAAATTAGGGTGTGTGAACATGTACCTAAATGGTTGTTATCTAGATATTTCAACAAATTACCTAATGTTGTTTGTTTGAATACATCTTTATGGCCATTAATCGCATAATCTATTCAGATGCATTTCTGAAAAGTGTACAACCTTTCGCCGTACAAGTTACAAAAGGCCCAATTGAAGATGTCGTCGTTGCTGGCAATATGTAGCAAAAGCAATGTATGTTCTTTAGATGTCGACTGACTGGACTTCTAACTGGTGATCACTCAATATTTATCGTCAGGATCGACCAGGAATTAAGAAGCGGAAACGGTGAGACTATAATTTATGGACGAGCCAATCAGAAGCGTTTGAGGGATTTCAAGGTCACGGCGCTAATTTCAGTACCTGATGTTCATGTACGATCGGTTCACAGAGTATTTTAGAGTGAACTTGGTAATTAAGCGGCTACAACGAATTAGATTACTAAGAAGTTCTTTTATTTGTAATTGTGGTAATTAAATGACTTGTAGACCTTGTGCAGACTGCTGTGATGTTGTCCTTCGTTGTTGGAGGAAGACGTTTGCTAGAATAGGAGGCTTTTTCACTTGATCCAGATTGAGACTAAGGCATATTATAGTAATTGCCGCGAACTGTATAATAAATGCATCGGCGAAATTGGCTGCATTAATAGCAGATGTTACTGAGGCTTCGGCTAATATTTCTCAAGTTCACTTAAGATTCGTTCCAAGGTCGTCCATAAATTATATTCTCACCACGGAAGCTTGTTGAAATACATTGTGCTGACAATTCTATGTTGTACCAAAACTATAGTACTGATTAAAGCTAATGATAACAATCATAATCATCCTTTATTGCCAAACATATAGTCTTAACAGGTCACAAGATTGATCTTAACTCGGCTTTTGTGGTGTTGTATAAAAGTGTAAAAGAGCGTATACTAAGGTTTATTGAAGCTTTAACCATACGAAGATTCGAACCCCCTTTGTGTATTCAAAAGCAGTTTGTTCTCACCTTGAACCTACCCTGATAATATTAGATTATTGAAGATACTACAGATAATGTAGTTTGACAACACTTTACCATTAACACCTATAATCGAAACACGCCTGACCAATGAAATCAAAAGTCAGAAGCGTGGAGGTTGGAAAATATATTTGATGGATTATCGAGGAGTGACTGATCTAATCTGGCTAGTGAGCGCAGGAGACGTTGCGCACGCCGTTCCAAACCGTGATCTGGTGCGGATGCATGACCGAGCGCCTTCAGCTAAACGATTCCACTTAAACTAATGTGGTCAACATCCAATGTCAAACACTTACAGAGCTATTCATTTTGGGGATTTCTTTACAGCTACAATTTGATCCAGAGTGATGAGGTTCTCATTAAAAATTATTTCCACATTATTTCTTTATCATCTTTGTCTCCTCTTACCCCCTTACTTCCAGTCTAGTTAACCTTTTATTTTTTATATATAAATGTTCTGATAATCTTCGTCTTCTTAGCATACCATTTAAACATATTTATTTTATAGAGTTGAGATCATGAGTCAATTGAAGCTAGACCACCATGGAAAACCTGGAAGCACTGGACGGCCGTTTCGTCCTATTATGGGACTCCTCAGCAGTGCGCATCCACGAACCCACATATTTATTTTGTCAAACAATGATTATCTCATCAGTTCACTTATAATATTAGTTAAGTTGGATGGTGGAGGGGGGTAAGAGGATGACCTAAAGCTTTCAATGAAACCAAACATCTAATCAATTATCAGATAAAATTTTAAAAAAAAGGGGCACATATTTAGTATCGTGAAGATAATGTCATTCAGTTATGAAAACAATGATCAAGAAATTCCCCCAATCCATGGAAACAGTATGATCTGGAAAGTTTAACTTAAGTTATTATACAGTTGTAACAAGTAACAGACTTAATCAAGATCATCACAAATATATAAACTGAAGTTCTTCAAAACCTAGATACAAACTATCAGATGACCATTTCAACTACCGAGATTATTTGTAGGAGATGAAAATAGTCAGTCATGAGATATGTCATACCAAGATATCTATATATGATCTAGAATAATGTTAATGATTTATTGAGATAACAATCAAGAAGGGATGATATGAGAATAAGAAATGGGGTTAAGGTTTATTTAATGGATAATTACTGTGTATCACTGTTATGTTTCTTAAAAGTTTCAAGTTATACATCTAACTGTATTTGTTTTTCATTCAGTGTATTAAGTTGATCTATGTTGATAGTAGTCAGTTTCAGATTAATCTAGATGCCTTAAATGAAATGTTTGTTGGAAACTTCACTCCTATATTTAGGACTCATCCACTGAGAAATAGAAGCAAGTGTTGGATGTAAACACTTTTTGAGCTTGTAAAACACAATGGTGATCTAGCATCAATTGTTTCATGATATCAATCAAAAATTTAATAATCTCCACAACCCCACACTGAAGCAAACATCATATGCTCACGAATGACTGCTTTCAAAATGATTTCCTGGAGCTCTAATGAGAATTCGTGACCATTGGAGTCCAATTCGTGTCAAGTAGAGACAAGTATTTTCTTCAAACAATGAATGCTCAACCATTCATGGATCGATGGAATTTAGATAACAACACCATTGGATGACGACTCAGTGGTCTAGAGGTTAAGTGTTGGCGTGAGAGACCAAAGGTCTTGGGTTTGAGTTCCTTATGCGGGATCATGGATACGCACTGCTGAGGAGTCCCAAACTAGGATGAAACGGCCGTCCAATGTTTCTAGGTTTCTAATGATGGTCTAACACTAATCGTTTCAAGATCTCTACCAAAAAAGTGCACTAAAAGCTCACAACGCATTTAAGTTGGTAGGCCAGTCAAACTTATGTTCAACATATAATACAACTGATACTTTACACGCAATTCAGAGTTGCTGTAAAATAGGAACAACATATAAAACTGAATTTCCATAACTGACTAGATTAATCATTTTGCCATTCCATTTAAGAGACACGCCTAATTTGGAGAATGAAGAAATGCTAACGATTTATCGGACGTATTTCTGAATCTTCAGTCTAATTTAATTAAGCCTAATACGGTTCAAGAAAGTAATGGCCTATGAATATAGACTGACATACGATAATCTTCGAATTCGGTAAATCATAACAACCTTAGCAAATCAAACGAATCTTCAGTTAGGTTATATAAAAAAGAAGTTAAGAAAACTTTATTATTTACGCCTCCGAATGCCCTGGTACGGCCGAAAGTGGGGAGAGTCCTCTCTCCCTCTCCAAATGCTCTCACATGTAGATAGCTTCTGCCAGGAAAGTCCTACTCACTGCCTTCTCGTGGCATTACTGTTGTTTACGAAACTGAGAGGACGAAAAGAGAATGTTCGGAGCTTCAACCGGGTTGGTGAATACGAGAAGTCCATTTGAGGGAGTTGGAAAACCCTCATTTCAAACCAATGGTGCACATGGGCTGACTCCAGTACCCTGAGGGAACAAATGGAGTATGAATCAATTGTTGGTCACCGGCTACCATGAGACTACATCTTCTTACGATGCTCCACTGCCTTGTGGGTTAGACCTTAAGGTCAAAGGCTCCAGGTGTGACCTCCTAAGGAAACCACCTATTTCAGTTTGGGCACCTGGGCAGTATCATAGCCCTCACACAAATCAAATGAGATTTGTATGGGGCATATATATCTTGTGCCCTTTTTGTACCAATATTTGTGTTTACATAAATAATAAACTAAACATCCTACCTTAAACATTAAAACTACCAAGCATACAACTTACACTCAAATCATCTTAACACTACTTTAGACTAATGCTAAACTTCATATATCAACATTAAGGTATGAAGCCTGAAAGCTGGGGAAAACTGAGAAAAAAAGAGGTAAATGCTTTTTAACTGTATGTTGACTGGCATATAATGTGAGTCATTGAATTGACCTTAAACTGAAATTATTTTCATACACACACACACACACACCGACACTGGCATGAACACTAGAGACAATTCAATGGTATCGGTCCTTCTATTTCCTGCCATTTTAGACCAATTATAATCCTATTCCCAATAAATTTCTTCCTTATTCCCTACTTATTCTCTTTCAGTTAAATAATAAGGGTAGGTAAGGGTTGGAAAGATAGAAGAAATGAATAGACCAATCATCAGTAACATACAAGGTCATATAATATCGATTAGTCTTAGGGGATTATATAAATAATAACTAAATTGGTCAATCCTAAATGTGGAAGTGATAAACATCACTACTATGTGGTGTTTAGAATGGTGAAATATCCAGGTTGGCTTCTATAGAATGGATAAACTGTGAATGATGAATGAAAAGAAGGGATTAATCTAATAATCAACAATGAAGTTGAAACTATGGTGACAAGTTGATGATTCGGGATCAGTACAGACAATCACATCTATATCACCATCATTATCATTATTATAAGTATTGAAGGCGTAATGTGCAATAATAAGGTGATATCATTTGATTCCAATAATGTATCTATGTGAATCTCTCATGATCATCACCTTTGTAAACACATAGACTCTATCATATATATATTTGGTATGTTTGGATCATTTCATTACATCATTGTACTTCTTTGCAAATTGATTTTGAGTGCTTGATCTGGTCAAAATGGAAATTTGATTGTTCATATGTGATTATACCTTCTTCTTATTGTCTATTCAATGTGATCTCATTCTTGCTGGATCATTTTCATGTTACTAGTACTAGTTGTGGAATACCACGACACTTTTATCTGGAACTTCTTGTTGCTGTAGTAGGTAGAAACCAGCTTTCTCTCATGATCTCAAATTGTATACAAACTGATTAGTTAAACTTGATATTCATGTTGTATATTGATCAATCTATCTAATTGTTTGTTGTCAACCCATGCTCATGTTGCCATGACAATTACTTGAATGATTTAATGTTTTTTTTTTAAAAATGGCTCATTCTTTTGTTTTTGTTTTTTTATATCAATAAAGTATTACATGATGAATCAAGTTTTCTTCTTAATTCTCCCGATGGCAAAGGTGTAATAGGATTCATGTTGACTTGAAATATTGAAAGGGTAACTTGTTTGTTTACATTGAATGAATGTACTGATTGTTCATTTATTGAGTATAACTGAAATGTTGTTAACAGTTGTATTATTAAACTCGTTGAGTATTGCTTGTTTGAATCTTCCCATCGATTTGTTAGGACTGCAACTGGTCAGTCTCTAATTGGCATATGTGCATACTGTGCGTATTGCCTCAATATAGCCTTAATTCACAAGCATGGTAAGCAGAGATGGATAGTGGCTAGCAGTGAAATCCAGGACGCGCGTTTCGTCCTATTTGGGACTCGTCAGCTGGATGTACCTGCATCTCAGAGTTGATGTTCACTCTGGGACTCGAACCCAGTACCCTCGCTTCAATTATTATTATTGTTTCAGTGATATAGATCACAATGGAAGTACATAGAATGAAGATTCGATCAACAACACC